>NC_046286.1:22366377-22670177 GCF_004115265.2 Rhinolophus ferrumequinum | reverse complement strand
AATTTATTCAAGAAATATTGGGTGTTTTATATAATGTACTGTTGTGATACTATGTGGAATATGAAAAAATAGCCTAATTTCAAAGAGTTACCCACAAACTGGGAAAATAATATGTATAGAAATAATTATTATATTGTTAAAAAAGACAAGTACATTAAGAGAGATACAGATAAGTCCTGTTAAAGTTTAAAGTATTGCTGTGGCTAAGACTTCCAGTACTGTATTGAATATTATTGGAGATAGTGGGAATCCTTGTCTTTTCCTGATTTTAGAGGAAAGGCTTTCAGCTTTTCTCCATTGAATATGATGTAAGCTGTGGGCTTGTCAGATATAGCCTTTATGAAGTTGAAGTAAGTTCCTTCTGTATCCATTTTGTTGAGAGATTTTTTTTTATCATAAATGGATGTTGCTTTTGTCAAATGCTTTTTCTGCATCTCTTGAGATAATCGTATACTTTTTATCCTTGGTTTTATTGATGTGATGAATAGCATTAATTGTTTTGCAGATGTTGAACTACCTTTCATCCCTGGTATAAATCCCACTTGATCACGCTGTATAACCCTTTTAAGGTATTGTTGAATTCAGATTGCTAGTCTTTTGTTGAGCATTTTTGCATCTATGAGTATGTTCATCAGGGATATTGGCCTGTAATTCTTTTTTTATTTCCTTTTTTTTTTTTTTTTGGAGTGTCTTTGTCTGGTTTTGGTATCAGGATAATGCCTAGTAGAATGAGTTTGGAAATATCCTTCTTTAATTTTTTGGAATAGTTTGAGAAGGATTAGTACCAATTCTTCTTTAAATATTTGGTAAAATTTACCTGTGAAGCATCTAGCCCTGGGCCTTTGTTTGTTGGGAGTTTTTTGATTACTTCTTCAATTTCAATTGCTGGTAATTGGACAGTTCAGAATCTCTAAACCAGATTCTTCCTGGTTTAGTCTTGAACAGTTGTGTGTAAGACCTGAAACCATAATACTCTTAGAAGAAAACATAGGAAAGAAACTATTTGAAATCAGTTTGAACGATCTTTTTAGATACATCCCTTCAAGCAAGGGAAACAAAAGCAAAAATAAATGGATTTCATCAAACTAAATAGCTTCTGCACAGTAAGGGAAACCTTCAACAAGACAAAAAGACAACCTACTGAATGGGAGAATATATTTACAAATGATAATCCAGTATGAGGTTGATATCTAAAACACCTAAGAAACTCATACATCTCAACAAAAAAATAATAATCTGATTGAATAATGGTCAGAGGACATGAAAAGACATTTGTCCAAAGAAGACATACAGATGGTCAGCAGACAGGAAAAGATGCTCAACATCTCTAATCAGGAAAATGCAAATCAAAACCATACACCACTCAGGAGAGCTATTATCAGAAAGTCAACAAATAGCATGTTGGGAGGATGTGGAGTAAAGGGAACCCTTGTACATTGTTGGTGGGACTGCTAACTGGTGCAGCCCCTATGGAAAACATTATGGAGATTCCTGAAAAAAACTGAAAATAGATATACCATATGCCATGGTATATCAATTCTACTTCTGGGTATTCATCCAAAGAAAATGAAAACACTAATTTGAAAAGATATATGCACCCCTATGTTCATTGCAACATTATTTATAATAGCCAAAATACGGAAGCAACTTAGCTATTCATTGATAGATAAATCGATAAAGATGATGTGACGTGTGTATGTGTAGTGTGTATGTGTGTATATATTATATAATTACATATATTGTGTATATATTGTGTATATATTGTGTATTATTTTATATAATTACATATATTGTGTATATATTATATAATTACATATAATTAAATATGTAATTATATAATATATATGTAGTTATATATAATATATATAAATATGTAATTATATATATTATAATTATAATGATATATTAAGTATATAATATATACACACACCCACTACACACACACAATGGGATATTACACAGTAATAAAAAAGAATGTAATATTGCCATTTGTGACAACATGGATGGATCTAGAGGGTATTATACTAAGTGAAAGTCAGGTAGAGAAACACAAATAAATACCGTATGGTTTCACTTATATGTGGAACTTAAACAAACAAACAAACAAAACAAAAAGAGACTCATAGACACAGAGACCAAAGGGAGGAGATACGGGAATGGGGTGAAAAGCGGAAGGGGAATGCAGTCAATAATATTGTAATAAGTTTCCATGGTGACAGATGATTGCTAGAATTAGTCGGGTGACCGAGTGTACAGTATAAAAATGTGTCCCTATACTATACACATGAAACTAATAAAACCAATATAAGATTGTGTACCAACTATACTTAAATAAAAAATAAAATAAAATAAAAATTAAGTTTAAAGTAATACTATATTAAAGTCCTCTGGAGTTATTTAGAGAGAGTGCATGAAAAAAGTGTTAATAAAATGAAATCATTAAAGATTGTTCTATTCAATGCATAAATAGAACAACTTTTAAAACATATAGCCAAGGTCAGAAAAGAAAAGAAAGTCCCAGGTTTCATCAAAGAAAATGTGGTAAACATGCAGTTCGATGCCACTAGTACACTAGTATCTGTCCCACATAGAATCCCTGGTGGCTTGGCAAAAGGATTTAATGTCTATGTGAGGAAAGATAAATGTCCTGCTAAAACATGGATTTGTAACTGAGGTTAATGAAGTGACTACTCGACTTACCGGGACGCGGAGCACATGTAGATGAAATACAATGGAGTGTGAAGTCCAGGCACACCCTAGGCCTGGGACCCGCTCGAGGGAATGAAAACAGACGTGGAGAGACTTGGGGTTGTGGCGTAAAGGGGTAGCTGTGGCCAGGTCATAAGTTAAGAATGCAGGAAAGGTTTGTTTCATATTGTCTTGCATTTATTATTTTTCGCTTGTTTTGCTTTTCACATTTATAGGGACGGCAAATAAATGGAGGGCTTGGATTTTCTGTTTAATCACATCTAGATATTTTGGGTTCAGAATCAGTGTACTTATAGTTTCAGCCTATTATCTATACTCATTATATCTGAATTGAAAACATGCATCTTTTTTTTTATCCTTAGCTACCTTCTCCAGTAGTATGTTTACATAAGAACATTTTCTTTTCACATATGTTGATTAAATGTATACAGATTATTAAAACAATAAGCTTAGATTATAACATTTGGAAGGGCAGAAAGATGGGCTTCCTTCCCAGTGTGACTTTTTTTTAATTAAAGTTTATTGGGGTGACAATGGTTAGTAAAGTTACATAGATTTCAGGTGTACAATTCTGTAATACGTCATCTATATCTTACATTATGTGTCCACCACCCAGAGTCAGTTCTCCTTCCATCACCCTCTATTTGCCCAGCATCACTTACAAATTTTACTTGAACTTGTCCTTTTTTCTTCCCTTTTCTCATAACTGCTTGCCTGGCTTATGGAACTAATTTATTTTAATTCCAAAATACAACTTTATTAATATTTTAATACTTTTGAAATTACATCTTTAGAGTCAATGGATATGTATTGAATCATTTAATATGTGCTATATTTTCTTATTCTAAAATCTGTTAGGCAATTTATAGTATATCGTCCAACTAACAGCATGGGAGCATCAAGAAAATAATGGTAGTGTCTTCTTTCATGTTTTTGCCTCCACCTTTCCTCTGGCAGCCACTTCCAGAGTTACCAAGGAATTACATTTCTGGAAAACAAATCTGACCTTGTCACTACGTTTCCTAATAATTTTAAGCGATCTCAAAATTCAAACTCCTTGGCATGGCATCCAAGGGCCTTGCTATCTAAAGCCTTTCGTTCTGGCCCAAAGTACTGGATCTCCAGCCTCGTTTCCCACCATCTCTCCTCTCCCTCATGTGAATTGCCTCATTCCTAGCAATCAGATCATGATGCATTATTTTAATACAAGTGTTGTAAAGTCTCTGAGGAAAGTTTAATAAAATGGTATTGGTGTTGAGCTGAAAATAGCTAAAACAGATTTTTTATAAAGCATAATACCTTAAGATGGAAATGTATCATTGTTCTTGCAGGAAAGGCTTGACTTTTTATATTAAATTGTTGAAGAAGCTTATGGAATATCTTTATTTGGAGCCTTTTAAACACAGCCGAGACACTCTTCTGTTTGGGATGATTTAGGTACACCCACGAGAGAGAAATAAGATGAACTTTGAGGTTGTGGCCAGTTCTAGGAGTTTTAGGGTGATTCATGACTATCTAAATGAGGCCAAAACATCCAGATGGGAGTGAAGAGAGAAATTCAGTTAGCCACTACATGCTCTCTTTCTATGGTTCCAAAGACCTGGACAGTTCACAGTTGAATGTATGTACTTATTTAAGTCACACTATATATTTCATTGGTATTTTGTGTTTTGAATGTTCATATGTTGCTATAGTATAAAAAACCTCCACAAGATAAACACCTGTTATCCTATTCCCATATGCCATCAAATAATACAGAAAGAGAAAAATGTGGGTCAAATTGAAAATGTTCAAAACTTGTTTTTATTTGGTCTGAGAATGAAGTAATAACGAAGGAATAGTGCAAAACAAATTCTTCTCAATGACTTTGTGGCTATTTATTTATTTTTATAAAATGAAAATTAGAGAGTGGCTTCTCCACCATACTCATATTTATATCGTTCTATGTTTTAAATGTAGGTATGTGTCTTGTACCCTGGGCTGTCCATATGAAGGAAGCATCACACCGCAAAAAGTGACAGAGGTAAGAGATGGCTCTGGTTTTCTGGTTCATGGTGAAATGCTGTATATTATTTTCATTGGGCTATTTTCCTTACTCTTTAGTGTATCTGTACAATGACGACCAAGGGGGATAGTGGAGTGGGAGACACATGATTACTAACTAGTAGTTTCATTTTAACACTGAAGACCTAGAATTGGCTATCATTGTTCAAAGGTAACATTTGACTTTTATCGTTTGCGTGCTCAAAGGTGGAGGGAATAAAAATATCTGTTTCGTTTTTATGTGAGTAGAATACAGTGAGTGACCTTTCCACTTCTATCAGAATGTCAGGGCAGTTTGTGCACACATCTTCAACTCTGCCTTGGTTGCTCAGCTAGCGTTTCTTTGTTTTTCTCCTGCATACTTCTGCACGTGTATCAGAGTATACACTGATGCTTCAGTGTTTTTGTTCCTTGCATATCCTATAGCTCTTACTGCTGAGATTCAAGTTGCTATCCCAGAGCACTTTTACAGCAATAGATTATAGTTATTAAGGACCTAATTATTGAAGTTTATTTGTTACTGACCATTCCTATTTATTAATTGATGCCAATGAATACAAAATGCTCAGTCTTTGAGATTATATTGGACTGTCTCAGAAACTCATTTGTGGATGAATTATATTAATATGCACCCCTTGTTAAGGTTGTTAATTTTCATACATTTAGTAATGTGGTACTGAAGCAGTGAAGTTGGCATTGTTAGAAAATTAAAATTTAGCTGGCTAAACTGACCGTTTGGCTAAAGCCAGTTCTATTTTTGTGCATTCATTTGTGCTTTTGAAATTGCCGATCTCTCAAATGAGAGATGTCCCATGTTCCATTATTTAAGCCAGACCTTTGCATACAGAGGCAGATCTACTATTTAAAAAAAAAAAAAAAAGGAAAGGAAAGAAACTTAGATGTGGGAGTCCTTTACTTGCATAGTAGGATCCTTCCGAGACACTGTTACTAATTTGTATTCACAATTATGTATTTTTTTCTTAACACTTCCAAAACGGTGTAACTTCAGAGTCCACAAAACCTTATCCAACTCTGCCTATGCACCAAACCCCTTGCTCTTGGGCCCCTGCCTGGTGCCATATTTGGATGGACCACACACTCTGTCAGGCTCTCCGTTCCCACCCCAGAATGCTTGAGGAGTAGATGAAAAGAATCATGTAACAAGCAGACTGAAAACACTAGGAATTCATGACCAGCAACCTTCAATGGGCCTTCTGTGCTATTCAAACATATTGTGTAGCCAACTTACTGTCTTACTCTCTGAAAGGACTGTTACAAACTGTGTTCGCTCTGTTCAAGTCTCTAGTCCTTCCCTCATTTACTCCCCTCTATATTCAACGGTATAGAATTCTTCCCATTGACACTTGAACATGTTCAAGCCTCTTCCACCTGAAATCTTTCTTAATTCAGCATTTTCATCTAGTTATTAACTATCTACCTCCATCCTTCTACATCTGCACCTCGTCAAAGGGCTGTTTACAGCAGTGGTGCCCATTTCGTCATGTGCCAGAAACTCTTCATCATACTGCGAGTTGACTTCTAGATCATTCACTCCGCTGAAATCCCTCTTTATAAGATCACTACTACTTAGCACTCAGGTCAAATACAAGGTCATATTCATTCCTCATCTTCTCAGCAGAATTTGGGGCGAGTGATCATTTGCTCCTTCCTGACACCCTTGTTTTCATTCCTTTGACACCACAAGTATGATTTTCCTCCAACTGGTTAGTTTTCTCCTTTGAGCCTCATGCTCTTCGACCTGTGGATTAAGAAATTCCAGCATTTCATAGTTAGTAGAGGAAAATGAGCATTATGATTTTTTTTTATCCTAGTTTCCATCCAATAATAGCCTCCTACCTGGACTAGTTAGCCCTCTGAGTACCCTTCAACCTTTTTTGATATAGTTATTGCCTTTCTGAGAAGCAAATCTGATTATATCACCACCACCCCAAATACTATGATGGCTTCTTGTTGCTATTATGATGGAATCCTCAACCAGACTCCTAAACTTGGTTGCTGTGTAAGGCTCTGTATGGTCTGCCTCATGCCTACCGTTCCGTTATGTAGCTTCATTCCCCCTTGATTTTTGCTTTCTCATCACACTGTCCTTTGCATTTGACCTTTTTTCTGTCTGAAATGCTCTTTGCATTTTTTATTTCAGCTTCCTGGAATAGACCAGCCTCTGCATTTTATGTTCTGCCTGGAATATTTATTTCATACCCTTCTTTCTCAGCCTCTTCAGCAAGTTAATGCTTTCTTTATCTCAAGCTGTCGCTTGGGCCCTTCCTACTTGACAGATTTATGTCAGTTCCTTTGCCACATGTTCTTAGAATCCTGTTCCATTGTTTTGAAATTCTTATTTTAGCTGTATTTACACATTCCGGATGGAATCGATTAAGGTCTGTCCTCATATGACTCGAGGCTCCATAACAGCATGAGCCATCTCAGTGTTTGTGTCCCCAGTATATCCCAGCACCTAGCACAGGGCCCAGAATAAAATGGCACTGAAGAGATGTATAAGAAAGGAGTTAATGAGTGACCATGTGCCAGATTTTGTACAAACTGATTTTTATATATCCTCATTCCATTTTCATTGCCAACTGTGTCCTTCACATCATCCATATTATAATTCTTAAAAATTAAATAATCAGATTTAGAAAATATGCTAAATAAAGGTGTTTTGTTGTCTGTATTTTACAGAATAGGGACTGACATTTAAAAAGGTTAATCTTCTGCCCAGTATCACATGAGTAGCATGGGTGGCAGCTGAGATTTAGATCTAGGCATGTCTGATTTCAGATCCCATGTGTTTGTCAAGATACATGCTGCCTTCATGCCAGTTCTTCCTGTTCTTTGGGAGTAATATTAGTTATTCCACTTGTAGGGACCTTGCAGTTTACCTCTTTATAAGATCACTACTTAGCACTTGAGTCAAGAAATGTAAGGTCATATTCACAAGAGCTTCCATTTATGAGCCAAAGAAATTAAGCCAGAAATATTTGGTGACTCCACCAATTACATAGCTACTGAGTGGCAGAGCTGAGACTGGTATAACTATCTCTTGACGCCTAATTGAATGCCTTGAGAAATGCTACTTCCAAAGTAAATTTGTAATGCTTCTGTTTGATTAACAATTTGAGAAAAATAAGTCTTTCATAGTTGGAATTGTAGTTTATAGATTCTAATTGAACATGCAGGTAAATAGTTATGACTCTAAGGCAAACTTGAATAATAGAAAAAAGAAAATTACAGTAATCTCATTCAAAGTTTCATATAATGCTTAGGATATAATGAGCGAGGAAAAAGACCAGAAAACTAAAATGTTTTCCATGGATACATAACAATCTTAGTTGTGTTTTTTATTTTGTTTTGTTTTGTTTTGTTTTTACCTCTAGATGATGTTTGCTAAGGAACAGCAGGGGTTGAGTCTGTTCATTTCCATTGCTTTACTAGCTCTTCTTCACCTGTCCCAATAGGTAGCTAAGAGACTGTATGGCATGGGCTGTTATGAGATCTCTCTGGGAGATACAACTGGAGTGGGAACTCCAGGAAGTATGAAGAGATTGTTGGAAAGTGTCATGAAGGAAATCCCCTCCAGTGCTCTGGCCGTTCACTGCCATGACACCTACGGACAAGCCTTAGCCAATATCCTCACGGCCCTTCAGGTATTTTGTGTTATTTGTGTGTGTGTGTGTAAAGGTGTGTATCCTCATACCGAATACAAACGTGTTAAGAGCTTTAGTGAGATAACATTTTTAAATTGCTGTGGATATCATGTTTAAACGGTGTCTGCCACATGCCAACCACTTGGGAGATATTTGTCAATTGCACATGTTTTTTAGGGCAATGATGTCTCTTATTACTGTTAATGGGACTTGATAAAGTTCCTGAACTTGTACTTTTTAAAGTATTAATCCTCTTAAAGCGGTGTCTGCTTTTTTTCAACTCCCACGTGAAATTGAGTAGGCTGAAATATGATGGCATTTTGAGGAGTGCAGAGTACAAACGTGGTAGAGTGTAATGGTGTAATCGTGTAAGTAATACTCTTTTTAATAATTTGGTGCTCTATGATGAGGAGGTATGGTGCTGAAATATAGAATATTTTGTTTAGGATATTTTCCTGATGTTGGCAAGCATACTTTTGAAAGAACCCCCTGGTACTTATCAAGCATATACTGTTAGGTGATCAAAATGAAGATATCTAGAAAGTGGAAGATTAAAAAGTGTTTATTAAATTCTAATGATAGCTCAGTTATTTTGAAAGTATTTATTTAAAAGAATTGATACAAATAGCATGTTAAAGGTATTTTTTTTAATTCTAGTTTTTTAAACTCAGCTGATATGTTTATTTAACATCCTTAGAACCCAAGATTTTGACCACTAAAGATAAGACTGTATGCAAGCTTTCTGTTGAAGCTGAAAATCAGTATGTAAAGGTTACTGTTACAGTCCTAAAGTATACAGTTGCTTGGCAGAAGTTAAAAAACATTGCGAAGACCAAGCCTCACAAGGGCTTATTTTGACTTTGTAACATATGTGCACAGATCCTTATTTATTCTCTGGAAGCAGGCAAGGAACATTGTATTGAGTTAGAAGAAAAAAATCATATCCCATGGACTTTGGGGCGTGGGAATTTTGACAATTTTCCTTCCCTAGGTATTTTCGTTTCTAAAACAATAGAGAACTAGGCATCACTTCAGGATTCTGTGTTCAGCTGCAACTGTAACTTATTAAGTGTTTCTGACCAGCAAGTTTCTAAGTTCCTAAAGAGATCTGTGTCTCTCTCTTTCTCTCTCTCTCTTCTCTCTGTCTCTCTCCCATCCGCCCCCATCCCCTCTCCCTCTCCTTTCTCTGTATGGAAATATCCTCTGTATGGTTAACACTTTGAGTCATATTTTATTCCTGTAGCCTATTTATTATATAATGAATGTTAGTTTGGTTCTTTTGGGATACAGGGTTACAGTGCAAAGTCTGGGAACCCAAACCTCTGCTTCTGGACAGCCTGGCTCTTGCCAATGCCCATGTTCAAAATATTGCTGATGCCACATTGTAATTTTAACAGTTAAGGAAGGCCCGTCTGAGTGAGGAAATAGTGTTTAACATCATATCTAAAGGAGGAGAAGAAACTAACCCCGATAAGGGGTGTGTGTCTATGTAAAGAATAGTTCAAGCAGATGAAACATCATTTAAGCAAAAGGTTTGGGAGAACAGAGGATCTTGTCCTAGAAACGGAAAGAAAACCAGTAGATTCAGAGGAGAAACGAAGCATTATAATATTTGCAGAATCAGTTGAATTACATGGTCTCTATTTACAAAGAGATGAGGACTGAAATCCTGGGGCATTTGCCCATCCTGTAACAGCCATACAGGGCGGGCACCAAACAACCAACAAGCAAGATGGGGAGCATGGATGAGAACCTGGATAGGGCTGACATGCGCCAAATACCACACCCTCAGTCAAAGGATGAACCGGCAAGAATTCTGCCTCCCAAAGGGAGAAGGTAAGCACATTCACTCTCCTGGCCTTGGCTGAGTGGAGGAGAAATAGTCTCCCTTTATCCTGCATAACCTTTGCCACCCCTCAGGTCGGTTCAGGGTGGAAATTCCCATTGCCTGCCGAATTTGAAAGAGCCACGCTGAACAGGCTGTGGATTAGCGGCAACTTCAGGTGCCAAGAACCTGTTCTGAAGGAACATATCTTCAACTTACGCCCAACAATATTGAGTGTGTGTGTGCGTACGTGTGTATTCTATTCTTCAGCAGCTCCTGTGGTAGTTAGCAGGCAGTGGGACTGTAAACATCTGTTCTGTTACTATGCGCCCATGATCTATGCGTATATGGAGGGCAGGAAGGCAGCAGGCAGGCTAGGGTCCTGGGGGGCCGTAGTGTCCTTCATTTGGTGTTGCATTGCCTCAGAGCTTGTTATAGTCACAGGGTAAAAAGGTGAAGAGGGTGGCAGTGGCTCAAGTAATAAGCAACATGACATTAAGCCGCAGAGGCTCGTATAAATGAACAATTGAGGGAATGATCGGAAAGTAGAAATTTGATGCGGAAGCTAAATGTTGGAGTTATAGAGGTTTTTTCCTCTTTTCTGCCATCCACTTTCATATAGTTTAATAAGCCAGTGACAACTTAAGAAATATATATTGCTGCTTTCTTTGAGACTGTGTGTAGCTGAGACAATCTGTAAATGCTTTAGAACTTTTATGTTGATAAAGATAGTCCAGTGCGGTGCTAGGATGTCATTACAAACATGTATACTGGTCGCCAGCAGCGCCGAGGAAGGGAGCGTCCACCGGAGCCTTCTCTTTTCTCACTGCCCATCCCCTCCGTAGTAACAACATCATCAACAGAGGAGGAGGAAAAAAAAAATCTTAAAAAAAACCCAAAAAACTGTCAGTGTTTAAATAGAAGGGAAATCAGAGCAAGTTTCACTTCATTATGAACAGGGCTAACCTTGGCTTCAGGAAGCAGTTGCCATACTTCATTTTTGAAAGTGAAATCTTTGAAGTGGCTTCTAGTAAAATTGGTGGATGTGGAGTGGATATCATTTGCTTTAATTTAGGGCTTGAGAAACAATTTACAGCGCTCCAAACTGGAAGTTAATATTAAGGCAAGCAGACATGTAATAAGTGGAAACTTGGCGACATGGTAGGAAACAAATGCAAGTTATAAATAGAACATGCCCCTCCGTCTGGAAAGCACATACTAGTCATGTAGTAGAGGGATTTTTCTGGGGTTTCCAGATTTTATTGTACTTTTTAATGACATATACATATGACGTATGGGACTGTAGATGGTTCTATGGAAGTCAAGAATTTGTAATTATCAGATAAATTTAATACAGAGAAACAATTCTGAGACCACAGATTTACGTGTGGAATATTCATAACAACTGAAAACCAAAGGTCCAGAAAATGAGGTGACAAAATGTACTACATTTTAGTAGTAAAAGAAACTTACATAGCCAAAGATACGTATCTGAATTTTGTATGTAAAAATTGAGCTTCATCTTCCTATATATTCCCAAGGACCTAAGTAAAACACCAGTGAACAAATTGTTTAATCTACTTAATCCCAAACAATCATACGGTCTCTATTTTTCTCCACTCAAATGATCTGAGTCGTCATAATTGCGTAAAAACAGAATAAACCAAGTGAGATCCAATACCACAGAAACAGTACCTCGTTAATTGGTAGCGTATAAGCACAACACAATAGGAAACATTCAGCTTTCTCCTGAACAAATATCATGTGCCTTTTTTCTCCTAAATGTAATAGACCTTTAGTTTAATGTGCCTTTCCTCATAATGTTTTCCATGTGTTTATTATTCTCTTTTAGAAAAACAAAATCATCTACCTAATTTTTGCATCAAAGCACTTCTTTTGTAGACTGACTCTTACTAAGCCATATTTAAATGCTACCACACAGCAAACACTTGTTTTTGAGGTTCTCAAGAATTTTTTAAAATGCTAATCACTAACCAGATGAGTCTGCTTCTCAGTTCTGTATCTGTAGAATGCATACAATTGCAATGAGATGGAAGAGTTTCTAGAACAATTGCCTCGGTAATAGTACATTTAAGTGATATTATTATTGCAGTCATTATAATTAAAACTACTACTAGTATTAATAGTAGTAATAACTTTATTATACAAGTTGTTTGTGAGTAGAGCCAGGAGCCATAAAGCATTGTATTACAAAGGTGTTCACAAATACATGCATTAGATATTTTCATTCCTTCAACATCTTTTAAAGAGCCAAATAGAAATTAATGAGAAAGAAAGAAAAGAAAAAACTGAAAATTGGAAGCCCCTACAAATATTTCACAAAATGTATCATTAATTTATTCAACAAATATTTATTTTATCAGACACTGTCATGGATCTTAGAATCAGATGTTAAAGTTTCTAAGTGACACTGCTATAAGGCAGCTGTTTTAGTTCAACTCAGTATTGCTAGAAGCTTTTTGATTATTGAGTAGTTTTTGTTTGTTTGATTGTTTGCTTGTTTTTGCTATACAATGAACTTTCCCCAGCATGGTATTCTGTTGGAAAACGTTCTTATAGGGAGATTGAATGATGTGTAAGTTATCATCAAAAGAAAAAAAAAGAGGAAAATAAATCCAACAGTAATTTAACATTGTCAAAATTTCAAGTCTGTGTAAGCTGAGTTCCCGAGCCATAAAAGTCAATGAGAAAAAAATGATAAACTACCTCTTTAAATTTTTTTTCACCTGAGGGTTGGATTGCTTCTATCAGTGATGAAAAATGAGTAAACATTTGAATAATTTTGTTTTAATTTGTATCTCCACCATATTTTTATTAATATAAACTTCTCTATGATTTTGGCAATACGTGATCTGTCAGGTTTTTTCTTTAGAGATAATATAATTTTATCTATTTCTATGTATACACAGGTATGTCAGGGGTAGTTGCAGAAAGCTGCTTCTGAGCTAAATGGCATTTTAAACTGGCATTCAATTAATCAACATTTTAAAATAACACAGGGGAGGTAAACTATAATATGCTAAAATGGAAGTATTTAATCTTTATTAAATGGATTATGCCTAGAACATAAGCTTGAAGCACACCACGAAAGAATCTCCAAAACTGCTCTGCCTCTCCCATAGCCATTCATCCATGCTGATCAAATGGGCACATGTTATAAAAATTGATTGTTTTTTTGTTTTCTCTACTTAAAAAAATTCTAATAGGCAGAAAAGTAAGAAAAAAAGAACATTGAATTTATCAGCAGAAAGTTTGGTTTTGTTTGTTTTAAATTATGGTTTAACTTTTTATTTTTAATCATTGATTCCCCACCTGTATCAGCTCCTTTAATTCACAGTTGATTGACTGAAATAAAAGAGTATGCATAGGGAACAATATTTATATCTCGTGATATCTATTACCAGAAGGCATAGCTCATAGGACGCAGGAAAATCCCTAAGACATATTAGGCAGAATATCTTCATTGGGACCTAGAGAGGTGGGACCTCGGTCAGAGGTGGAGACCTGGAAAGCAAGTGTACACAGAGAAACAGAGTCAAGGACCATGCAACTCTGAGGGAGTAGAAAGTGGAGAGCTGAGCAGAAAGTGATGACTTTTCACTCACCATGAAGCTAAGTTGTGCTTTTGCTTCATAGTCTTGAAATTTCCCCGTGTCCTCCCAATGGGTACTTCTTTTTTTCATTTAAGAATTGCAGGCAACATTATGCTAAGACACTGAATTTTCTATTATCTATAAATAGTATTGGAAAAGTCTCATATTTTTCTCTATTCTCATTTCCTTGTATGCAAAATTCTGTTACACTAGGAGATAAAGTATATATTCATATGAACTTTTTAATAAAATTTTCAATTGAAAGCCCAAAGTCAGTAGAATGAAGGAAATAATGAAAATTAGAGCAGAAATAAATGATATATAGAACAAAAAGACAATAGAAAAAATTAATGAAACTAAGACCTAATTCTTTGAAAAGATAAATAAAATTAACACAGCAGATATAATCAAAATATCTTGTTTGCTCTTCCTAGCAATTTTGACTTTATTAGTGTGACCATATTATTCTAATAATTAGATTAACAGGTGTTTCCTAGTCTTTACCTCTGATTGTACCAAGTAATCTGTTATTTTCCTGCTCTAAGCTGTTATTTTCTTTGCACATAATAATTCAAGTTCGTTTGCTCAAATTTGCATTAAATTTATTGGAATGGCATTGGTTAGTAAAATTCTATAGGTTTTAAGTGTATATTTCTATAATACATCATATATATATATATATATATATATATATATATATATATATATATATATAGTATTGTGTGTTCACCACTCAAAGTCAGTTCTCCTTCCATCACCAAATATTAAATAATGTAAATTTTGAATCAGGACGACAGACTCATCCTGGTTAATTTCACCTTTAAAAAAAATAACCATTCTTAATTTAAAATGAATCCTTATTGCTTATATCAGTTGCAGGAAAAAAATAACATAATCATACAATTTTTATCTTACCAGTCTATCTTTAAGACTTAATTTTGGATTTTTTTATTATTGGTAAGGGTTGGGGCCAACATATGGTTCTTTCCTTGGCATAAGACATGGAAATTTCAAAAATCAGTACCTTTTCGAGCACCACTGTTACCCATTGCGTAAATGTCTCAGTTTATTGTTTTAATCTTGATTTCAATATCTTGTTTTCAACCAAGTACTTGTCACATCTCTCTCAACACAAGTGGCTTTAATTTGGAAATCTTGTTCTTTTGCCCTTTTGTTTGTAGTAAAACACACTAAGTTTTTCATTTTCTAATTTATTTTCAGGTTTCTTTTTTCTCATTTTTTTTTCTCTTGAAAATTCATATTTACAAGGAACTATTATGCACAAACACTCTTATCCCTGAATATGTTGACAAAGACCTTTTTCTTTAGAATTCTGGTTTGAAATTGGTTAGTTTGGTAATGAACAAAGTATTCATGACTGGTTTTTGGTTTATTGTAATGTAACTGGTTAATGATTATCTGGCCAGCACTACACACCCACACACCAGATTGAACCATAATAGCCAAAATTAGTTTGAACAACTTTCTCAAATGGTTCCAAATACTTCTAGTTCTGGGTTTGTACTAGTTGGGAGTAATACACAGTTAGACCCCAATGGCTCATTTTTATAAAATTACTTCTCACTTTAGAATACCAAACGTATTTACTAGTATTAGTTAAGGTTACTTTCAAGATTAAAAGGCGGTGGAGGAGGGGTTTAATAAGTACAGGTCTAAGATGTGGAATCCCAATCTGGAAGCTACAGAATTTTTTCCACATTTATGTTTAAATCTCTTCAATACAGTGCAGAATATAAAATGGAAATTATGCCTATCAATTTTGACCATTTAGAACTGTTTTATGAATTATTTAAAAATTTAACCAAAAATTATTTATTGGCTACCTTCCGTGTGACAGCCGCTCTGTTACTAGGTATACTAGACGGTAAAGACACAGGATCAAACCAGCATCCCTTTACTCAATAATTTTTTCATCTGTCAAATAAAATGTGAAAATTATGTAAAACTGCTTAAGCAATTAAGTCATTTTTCACCTAAGTTATACATTTAAGTTAACTGACTTAAGTTTTCAAAATCTGTATAAATTATAAAAACTAAAAGAATAAAGTTATGGTTACATACTTCTACTAAACACTTCAAATTAAGTAAACGTTTTATAATAAATGTTTTTCCAGCTTTATTGAGATATTATTGATATACATCACTGTATACATTTAAGGTATACACCATTGGTTTCACTTACATATGATGTGAAATAATTACAAAAATAAACTTAGCATCTACCACTGCATATAGACACATTGAAAAGAAAAAGCAAAGAAGGACTTTATTCCCTTGTGATGAGAATTCTTAGGATTTACTTTCGTAACAACTTTCATACACACACACACACACACACACACACACACACACATACATACATATATATACAGATATATATGTATGTAGGGCTAAGGGGAGACCTCGTGGAACGGTGCTGCGCTGACCTCGGATGAGAAAAGCCTTTAGAATGTTGCCATTCCTCATACCCTTTTACAGCAGTCTGTCTCGGGTCTGTGGTACAGGGGTGTGCTTCGGCTACACTCCTGTATTCAAGGATTCTCTCAGTGGTGTCTTGTCCATCAATAGTTGTTATTGGTTCTTCTTAGGGGAGCAAAGTCAGGGATGACCTATGTTGCCATCTTAGTGATGTCACTCCTTTTCTTGGTTGGTTTTTAATAGTTAAAAAATTGTTGATTTTTAAATATTTGGAAAATGTAGGTAAGTGCAAAGAAAAATGAATTATTTATAATTCCACTATGGAGGGAACATTACTGTTAGTAATTAAATAGGGCATTCTCGTTCATATATATAATACACACACACACACACGTATATACAGTCATGTACCACATAATGATATTCCATTCAATGACGGTGGTACCAAAAGATTATAATGGAGCTTAAAAATTCCTATCAGCTAGTGACATTGTAACATTGTAGTGCAACACATTACTTACGTGTTTGTGGTAATGCTGGTGTAAACAAACCTCCTGCACTGCCAGTCACATAAAAGCACGTACAATTCTGTACAGTACATAATACTTGATGATCATAAAATAATATGTTAGTGGTTTATGTATTTACTGTACTATGCTTTTTATCATTATTTTAGAGTGTACTTTTTCTACTTATTAAAAAAACATTTGCTATAAAACAGTATGCTGGGTTATGCTGTCACCAGCCTCATATACCTCATTTACTGCATCCCTGGATTATATCATTTTCTCTTGTGCTTGATTTAATCTCATGTTGTTTTATCCAGTAACGTGGTACAGGCTTGTGTCCTAGGAGCAATAGGCTGTACCGTGTAGCCTAGTTGTGTAGTAGGATGTACTATCTAGGTTTGTGTAAGTGCACTCTGTGATATTCACATGATAAAATTGCCTGATGAGGCATTTCTCCTCAGAACATGTCTCTGTTGTTAAGCAGTGCATGATTGTATATATATATAATGAAAGAATGTTTTTGATAGTATATTGTGCTAAGGAAACTTGTACCTCTGATTCCTACATCCTCCCTATGCAGACGTGTGTGCCTGGGAGCAGGTTACAGCATTAACTAGGGTGGTTGGGAAGGTAAGCTTAAGAGTGTTAACCCACCTCTCAGCTGGGAGAAGAGCATTTCAGATAGAGGCAACAGTGATAGCAGAGATTCTACAGTGTGTTCAACAAACAGCCATGTGTCCAGAGGGGCTGGAGTTGTGTGAGAAGAAGAGCATTCTTGTAGGCCATTATAAATCTTTGGCTTTTACTCTGAGTGAAATGCTAAAAAATGGCAGGATTGTGAGTGGATTTGGCGTTCATTTTTAAAAGAATCACTCTGGATGCTCTTTTGAGACTAGACTGAAAGGAGGGGCAAAATTAGAGTCAGGGAGACAAGAGCCTATTGCAATCATCCAGGTAACACATAATGTTGGCCTGGATCAAGGTGGAAACTACTGAAGTGGTCAGAAGATTCTGGACGTATTTTAAAATTTGAATTGATTCCATAATTAATTAGACGATGGAGTGCAAAGGGGACAAAAAGGATCAAATATGTACCAAAGTCTTCACCTGAACAACTAGAAGGATGAATTGCCATCAACTGAGATGCGGAAAGCTAGGAGTGGATAAGATTTGGGGGTGAAGATCAGTATTTGAGTTTGGAGCACGTTATATTTGAGAAATCTACTAAACATCTAGATAGAGATGTTGAGGAGGCAGTTAGATATATAAGAATGGGTTTGGGGAGAGAAGTCTTTGCTAATGATACAAATTCAGAAGTAATCAGCATACAGATAGTACTTAAATATCAGGGAATTTATCAGAGGGTAGGTACATAAGAAAAGAGGAACAATAATGGAGCACCAAAACATTACAGTATTATGAGATCAGAGAAAAGACACTGAGGAGATTGAGAAATAGAGACTTTTGAGGCAGGAGAAAACCAAAATAATAGTCTTGCGTCCTAGACTGTAAAGGAAAAGGTATATACGTGCCAAGGAGGAAGCATGATCAATTATGTTAAATGCTGGGTAAAGATGAGGACTAAAGATTGATAGTTTGTCTTTTCTTTATGGCTTCTGCCTTTGGAATTTAGCTTAGAAGGACTTTCAAAACTCTAAAATTATACACAGAATTACCTGTCTTTTCTTTGGCTTCATTTCTTATAATCAATTGTATAATCCAACTGTACCATATTTTTATTGATGGTGTAAGGCAGGAATCTATTATTTATATAAATTTTCCATGCATTACATAATCTATTCTTTTCTCACACCAATACAAAATATTGAGCTATCACACATACTGTGTTTTTATATTCTCAAGTCTCTCTAGAGTTTCAATTCTATGATTGTATTAGCTGATATTTATTGAATTTTTAAATTCTGTTTTAACTGTGAGAAATTTTGTCCTTACGACAATCCTATGGATAATTTTTATAACTCTTTTTTTTTTACATGAGGCAACTGAAGTTTACAAAGATTAAGTCAGTTTCCTAAAGCCCCCTCCTCGAAAGAGCATCGAACCAGTATACTAACCCAGTTTATCTTGTCTCTTCTTACACCTTTATATTATATTTTAACCCTAATTGTCATGACTCCTTTATTAGTCTTTTTATCACACCTTATTTTATATACAGTAGTACCTCGGTTTTCGAACATCTCCGTTGACGAACATTTTGGTTTATGAATGCCGTAAACCCGAAGTAAATGCTTTGGTTTTCGAAAACGACTCAGTAGTCGAATATGTCACACAGCTTCCCGAGTGCAAGATCCTGAGGCCTAGCTGTCGGCTGTTTTCGAATGTTTCAGAGCTCGTGGATTACATTAGAAAACCGAGGTACGATGTATTTATTTGGTCTAATTGAATTTTAACTAAATTTCTCCAAAACCTCATTCCTAAAATATACATTACATTAAATATATAAATTTAGAGAGGATTGACTTAAGAATTTTGTCTCCTCATTCAAGAAATTAGCATATTTTCCATTTATTTGGATTATTATTTGTATAAAAATGAAATTCGGTCACCTTCTTTCTGTGGAAAGCCTGCAAATTTAGTTTTCTTCCTGATTTTGAATCACTTCTTTCTTGTGTTCTATCAATCTCTCTTTCTCTCTTCATTTAGAAATTGAGTCTCCCCAAGGCTCATTTCCTCACCAATCATGAATATTTCTTCAAATATCTCAGAACATTCTGGTATTCAGTTGTGTTTAAAACATTTAAATTTATTTATATTAAATGTATGAATACCTTGAGCAATTTCTTGGTGAAAAGCTTTCCTTGCAGAATATGGGAAATGTTTATGACATCAATTTCCTGAGGTAAAGAAGTTGAGAATTGAAGAGGATGCTTTGAGAATTAGATTCCTTTTACTTTGATCTCATAATAGCTACAGATAACTAAATAAAGCTCACATTTCTTTGTAAAATGTTTTCAGTTCAGTAAACATTCTTAAAGGAAACATTTGCTTCAGTAACTAAAACCCACTGTTTTCATTGAAAGTCCAAATTGAAAGAATACTGTTTCCATTCAATAAGGAGAGAAAATCTTATTTATTTTTCTACATAGACCTTTTGGAACACTTCCTCCTTGAAAATACACAAGGCTTAATAGATACCAGACCTTAGAATGAAAAGTATTAGTACCCACATCAGATGTAAAAATGCCAAGTTGCCTATACCACATATGCTAAAAAAAGAAAAAGGAAAAGGAAAAGAAAAAGAAATATTGAAAAGATGCACTCTTTTGTATTGCTAAGACATAACTCCAATGAAGAGGTAAAGGCAACTTGCTGAATTTTATTCTACTTATTGTGGCCTCATTTGCTTAAAAATAAGACATAGAACTCCCCAAGGATTAAGAATCCCTAGTGTGTCTGAGATCATGTTAATTCGAAGCAATTGTGATTTAGAAATCTGAACATGTTTGCCAATGTGGTTATGGTATTTGCTTATTTAAAATCATGTTGTCTTACTGTAGAATTAGGTAACAATAATGTATTCCTGTCTGAAATTCCAGGTGAGCGAATTCATGTGTGATATTGATAAGAAGATGTGACTAAATTATGAAGAACTGAAAATGAAGCCACTATTCCTTTAAGGAAATTTTATATGTGCATTGAACAAAAAGTAGAAGCAGTAGGGGGGAGGCAGATGAGAAAGAACTTCTCTTAGCCATTTGACTTGAAATATGCAATTGAAAAAGACATTAGTAAGGAAATATCTTATGGAAAATATGTATATTGTTTTTGCTTTCAATCTTGGTGCACAATTAGATAAACATGTGAGCATTGATGGCACACCTTCTTAAATTATATGAATTCACATGAAAATCCTGCATTGCTGTGGATTTTAAAGAAGGTCTAACTTGTTTATCTCAGAAGGCTCATATTCTTGCATGACAGAAATAGGCTGGAACTAAGTTACAGGTAGCCCCGTGAAATAGGGCATGCCCTTTCTAGTTTACATTGAACGGGCAAACTCTAAGATAGTAGATCTGGTTTGCATCTTGTATCCCACTTACTTGTTTCCCTCATGCAACCATTTGATTTTTAGAAACCTGATATAAATATTTGAAAGAAGAGAGAGTGGTAACGGAGTTAGGAAATGGTAAATTGGTAAACAGAATTGTGGACTCCTTAGTAATCCAAGGTTCCAAATAGAGACTTTGGTCTTTAGCACGAGTACGGAAAGGAATCCTGGATTAGATTAGTAGAAATTGGGGGTTAAAATGAATTTTTTTGAACTATGGTGAGCTGGAGTGAGTAAAAGTAGTAGATCTATACACATACATTTATAATTATTTTTCTGTATATCCTTTTAACATTCAGGCTTCCACACACTAGTGTTTTCTTTTTCTTTCTTTTTTTCTTTCTTTTTCTTTTTTCTTTCTTTTTCAATTAAAAAAAGGCAATCATTAAATTTCTACAAATAAGTTTCTACATTGTATTGATCTGCTATGCTAATACAAAAACAAAAAGAAAAAACAGCATGGATAGAAAGATAAGATTATATAAGGATCACTTGTGTCTGTATAAATGGAAAGGTTAGAATAAGAGTGGCAGGGGATTTGTAATTTCATGTTCCATGAAAATAGTCAGGAAATGTATTAAACCTGCTCAGATTTATTAGGATTCCATATTTCAAATAAACCTCTCACATAGTACCAGACATATCCCAGAACATGTTATAATGCAAACACATATATAGCACTGAAATAGAAACATAATGTAAGGAAAAGTGTGCCATTTCTATGTGTTTCAAATGCCATACGTTCTGATTCAGAACAATAGGATTGGCAAAATAGTTCTCAGCAGATGCTAGATCAACAGACAATAAAGATTCCCATAGAAAATGTGGAAAGGCTGGTAAAGAGCCTTCCTGGTGCATAGTCAATGATCCATATATAAAGCATGAACTCCTACATCCGTAAACTCACTGTCTTCAGCTGTAATATAGGAAAGTTGACTGGATGATCTCTGAGATCCCGTTCAGTTTTGATGTGTGTTAATGTCAGAGACACTTAAAGTTATGTATAGTTTAGTTAGAAAATAAAGAAAAAAAAAGATACATTAAAGAGACATGAGGACATTTCAGGTCCATGGCCTCCCAATTTTTAAATTTAGGTAGAGAGATACAAGTAAAGAATAAATTATAGAAGATGTTTTTCCCACCATATATTGAATTGATCATGAAAATAAGTTACATGAAGTGAAATACTCTTTCAATAAGTACAGTCCTATGTGAGAAGAGCCTACTTAAGAATTAGTTTAGGCGAGCAATATCACCAAAATGGTGACATAGGTCATTCCTGACTTTGCTCCTCATCGCAAGGAGAACAAGTAACAACTATTCATGGATGAGACACAACTGAAAGAATCCCAGAACATGGGAGTGAAGCTATAGCAACCCCTGCACCATAGAGACGAAGACAGACGACTTTGGAAGGATAGAGGAATGGCTACACACTGTACTACCCCCCACTCCTAGGCCAGCAGAGCGTCATACCAAGACATCCCCAAGCTTATGGGGGTGATATCAGCACCTCCACCTTCCTATGTGGGTTGCTTTTTAGGGTACCTACTATGTTTTCACCCCACTGGGATCTACAGGGAATGTACCAGGCTCAACCACTGGGACTCTGATTATGAGGGAGAAGGAGGAGTGGGGTGGATCAACAACAACCAGCACTGGGAACTTGGAAGACCAAGTTTCTACCCGCAGAGCCAAAGTAGTAATTCCAGCCGTGGCTTTGCTTATCTGCAGAACCAAATATGGTGCAGTCTAACCAGTGAACTCGGTGGGGTGGAGGTCTGCCGAATTTGAGTCCCCAAACAGGGAGTTTTACTGGCCCTGGGGCCTGGACTGCCCACACTCAGGCAGAAGAGCTGAGTCATAACCTCAGCAACTGGGGAACTTCGCTCCTGGATCCTCCCAACCCTAAAGTCTAATAGGCAAAATGTGGGAGTTGCCTGCAAAGGGCCCTCCCAGTCCTGCCCAGGTATAAGGCTGAGTGATAGCCTCACCCTACAGAGCACGGCCCCCAGCCCTCTCTGACAGGAAGGGCTGGCAAGGATATCTGGAGGCTTCCTAACCCAGCCACTTTTGAGTCAAGAGAAGACCTGGCTGAGTTGATCACTCCTTGAGAAAAGACAGTAGCCAGGGAACTTGAGGCACAGATAGGTTTGAGGCAAGACTACAAAGACCAAGAGTTGCCTTGAACCTGCGTCTTCCACTACATCAGGTCAGGGAAACTAATTTTTAGCCCCACTTATTGCTTAATAGAGCCTTTGGCTCACCAGACCAGGGAACCTTAGCGGAGCCACGGGAAGCCGAGTAGCCCATCCAACAGCCCTGTGTTCCGTGGCATTTGAGCAGACAAGATAACCTGTTCCTTTCCCTGTCTGCAGAGTAAAACCGGTGGATCACCCGACAAGGATATCTGGTGCACGCTTTTGCCTGATTGAGTCCCCAAACAGGGAGCCATACAGGACCTGGGTCCCTCTGTGCTGTCCCACCAGCACAGGGAAGCTAATTCTTAGTGCCAACTACTACTAAGTATAGTACCAAGTCACAACTGTCTAGTAAGCCTGACCAGAGAATCCAGGCAACCAGGGAGCACAGTCCACAGACTGACTTGGATAGTGAACCAAGCCAGCAAGCCTAACCAACTGCTCTCAGCCAGTGGCCTACTCCTATCCTCAGAGCTCAAACAGTTCACTCACCCAAAAATAGACCTTAATAGCAGGTCCCACCAGCCCAAGGACGTTATCAGCAGACATATCCAGAAACCCAAACTGAGGTGACTGATGTAGAATTGTCTCTGCCAAAGCGAACCTGCAACATCTGCAAATAGAGACCACTTTCTCAAATACATAGATACCAATGTAAGGAATCAAGGATCATTAGAAATCAAGAAAATTTGACCAAAGGGAACTAGTAAAACTCTTAATAACTGACCCTAAAGAAATGGAGATCACTGAAATGTCAGACAAAAAGTTCAGAATAATCCTCTTAAAGAAGTTTAGTGAGCTGCAAGAACATACAGAATATATGGAATTAGAAAATCATCAAAAAAAATCATAGAATTAAAAAATACAATACCTGAAAATAATTCAATTGAGAATTTATTCAACCATGCAGAATAATTAGCTACCTAGGAGATAGGACATTTGCAATTATCAAGTCAAATGCGCAAAAGAAAACAATGGAAGAGAGTAAAGAAAGCATGTAGAAGAACACTTATGGGACAGTATTCAAAAAAACAATATCCCCATTATGATAACATCAGAAAGAGAAGATAAAGCAACAGATAGTACATTTAAAGCAATGATGGCCGAAACGTTCTTAAACCTGTAGAGAGAAATAGATCTCCATATCTAAGAGACTTAGAGGTCCCCAAATACTCATATGCCTCTAAACAACGCAGCATCAAAATTCATGAGGCAAAACTTATAGAACTGAAACAAGAAATAGACAAATTTACTATTATAGTTGGAGAATTCAGATGCCTTTTTCAGGAACTGATAGCTCAAGCAGGCAGAGTATCAGTAGATACAGTTGATGTGAACAGCACTATCAGTCAGTTTATTCTAATTGATGTTTGTAGACTACTCCATCCAATGACAGGAGAATACATATTAATAACGATTTTAATAATAGGAGACATTGGGTATGGTGATAGAGTTTAGGTTAATGTGGTACCTCTCTGTACTAACGTCACCATTTTTTTCAGCAAATCTAAAACTTCCAAAAAATAGAAAGTTGATTAAAAACAAAAAGACATACATTATGAGAGTAAAAAAAAGCCACCATGTGGGGAAAGATATTTGGAGTTCATATATTTGACAAAGGCATAGTATACTGAATACATATAGAACTGCTACTAATCTATGAAAAAATAAAGATTAATAATCCAGTAGAATAATGGTCAAATGACTTGAAGAGACATTTCACAAAAGAAGGTATGCTAACGACCATTAAAGCTACTCAACCTCATTAGTCATCAGAGAAATGTAACTTAAAACCACAATGAGATACCACTACTCAGCCACAGAATTGATAAAATTATGAAGTCTGGTAAGTGTTAGTAAGAATGTGAAACAAATGGCACTCTCACACACTGCTGCTGGGAATTTAATTGGTACCACCATTTTGTAACATATGCATACTTTAGAACCCAGCAATTCCATTCCTGTGTATACAAACAAATATATACATATATTCACCAAAAGATATGTTCAGGAATGTTCACACTAGTAGTAGTATTTGTAATTGCCCCAAATTGGAAGGAGGTCAAATGTACATTAGTAATAGAATTCATACATAGATTGTGGTATCTACATTTATCATTTGAGAATTAACATCATATTGCTACATGCAACATGGTTGAATTAAAAAAAAAAATTGTTGAACAAGAGAAACCAGACACGATAAAGTATATATTATAACACTACATTTATATAACATTCAAAAACATGCAAAACTAATCGACAGTGACAGTAAGATGGGAATAGGATAATATGAGAGGAGTGTCCTGTGCTATTAATACTCTATTTTCTGATGTGTCATAAAATCAGGGAATTTAAAGTAACTGTGACTAGTATGTTAAGGGCTTCAATGTCAGCTACGTAAGATGTGGGTGGTGTTGCTGTTGTGAACATTCACCTGTACACTTATGATTTGTAATCTTGTCTGTATGTATGTTATACTTAGAGAGATTCCTTTAAAACAAAAATAAACCAGTAGGAAATGCTCAAGGGACTTAATTAGGTATTACACAAAAAGAAGAATACAAATGCCACATAAACATGAAATACATTCAACATTGTTATTAATCAGAAAAAAATGTAAATTAAAATAAGCAATTTAATTGTATACCTGGTATATTGGCAAACATTTAAAAGTCAGACAACATTCAGTGTTGGTAATGTAGTGGATTTACAGAAAATCTCACCTACTGCTGGTGAGATTATGTGGCAATATACCCACTTTTAAACAATGTTGGCTCTTTATAGTAATTTTGAGCATTTGCAAATTCTATGATATTCCTTGGTATAAACTTAGAAAATATCTTGTAAATGTACAGCAGCAGACAAGGCAAAAGAGTTTTCAGTAAATTTGTTCATAATATAAACTGAATTAATTTCAATGTCTATCTCAAATTAATTGGCTAAAGTATAGGCCATACTAATCCATGGTAAGGTATATCTAGAGCTACATGCAATCACGTGATAGACCTCAAAAACTTAATAGTAGGTAGAGAAAAGTAGTCTTCATAATAATATTTGAGTTATGTAAAGTTCAAAAACAGATCAAATTAGCCACATATTGTAACACTATAAAGGACAACAAAAGAATGATTGGCAGAATTTTCCACAGGGTTGGAGGGACAGACATGTAATCAAGGAGCACTTACAGGGGGATTCAAAAATATTGGTGATGCTCTGATTCTTAAGCTGTGTGGTAAGTAGAAGTATATTTATTTTATACTGTATGTCTACTTTAAATATATTTTTCACATGAAAAAATAACAGAAGTTAAAAGTTAAAGCAAAAAAAAAAAAAAGAATGAAATATGTCAGTATAACAACTTGGACTTTGGGGCCATAATCCTAAACCAAAGCTATAAAAAAAACCCAAAAAACAAAAAAAAAAACATTATGGTATTAACTCCTATTGTTATTTTAGAAAGTGTCCATCTGATATCTTTGAGCCCATGGTCATTTGAGAACACAGGGGAGGGATCTATAGGGTAAATTACCACGACTAGTTTACACAACAAAAAAATGTGGCTGGTAAAATATTCTTTACTGATGTTTCTGAAATCAGAAACCGGAAACTCACAGTGGAAATGAGACCCATTACTTTTCTTGTGCCAACACAAACAACAATTATAACGCTATATGAGAAAAGTTGTAAGATATATTGCTAGGTTTCAGTGGTTCAACCAAGTCAGCAGATTTCTGTAATTGTGGCAGATTGGATCCAAAAACTTTTATAGTCTTCAGCAAGGAATGGCCCGTAGACATTAAACTGATCCCTGATAAAACAACCCGGGGTCATGAGAAGGCTACTCTGCCAATTTCATTTCACCACGGGACCCACTGACATCTGGCTCAGCTGCGGAAGCTGGAAAACTTCTTTAAAATTCTCTTGACGGTAAAAATGGACATGTGGAAAACATTCTAATCTGTTAATCTTTGGTGCTCCTGAAAAAGGGACATTTGGCTTTATACTTTATGATGATAAATATGAAACCTCCAGATCTAGTTGTAAATAACTTAATGGCATTTGAATAAAGAATAGAATTTTCATTTCCTAAATGTGCCAAAAGAAGAATATGCACCTGTATCAACCACATGATATAAGAAGCCCCCTGGATTCGTTGTTTACATTTTGATTTTGTAATTTCCCCCCTTTTTCATTGTTCTATTTGGCTGGTAAAAATTAGCAAATAGTAGCAAGTAATCTCTCTCTCTCTCTCTCTCTCTCTCTGTCTCTCTCTCTCTGTCTCTCTGTCTCTCTGTCTCTCTCTCTCTCTCTCTCTCTCTCTCTCTCTCTCTCTCTCTCTCTCTCGTCTGTTGCTCTCCTTCTGCTAACTAGCTCTTGTGCTTGCTAAAGTACTCCCTTTTTTGCTCCCTCCATCCCTTTGTATTAAATATTTCAAATCAAGGAAATAAGAACACAACTATTTTCTCATATTATTTTCATGTTATCAATAAGTGACCATTAGGGTCAATGCATAAATGTGTGGCTTCAAGGTCACGGATTGTACAAGCTGCCTCTATCTTGTACAATCCACAGGTATATAGAACAGTAGTTAAATATAGCCTTGACTTGAACTTGGTACTCCTCACTTCACCTTCCGTGGTTATTCAGTCTGCCTATTCCCTACTTCATGTAGCTTGATCCCTTGCTTCAAACTGCTGTTCTAGGGTGTTTTGTTTGGTTTTCTTTCTTTTTAACAGTCTTTTTTCCCCCAGCTTTTTACTTTTACTAAATTCCTCTTTTCAGCATTAATACCCGTGTTCCAAGTTTAGTACTATCTTAAAAGCCCTGGATTGAAACTCATAAAACTAATTAGAGAATAAATGAAATATGCACAATTAAATATAGGTGTACATAATTCCCCATTAAATACATGGTACTCAAGAGGTTTGCTTTCCCTATCCTCAAATATCCCATGTGGTCTCTAGTCAAATATGCAAATATAGAAATAAATACATAAATTAATGAAAATAAATAAAAGACTTTTCAGGGTTCTGATTCAAGATGACAATGCAAGAGGATCCTGGGCTTACCTTCGCCAACAGACAAACCAAATCTACAGCTACATATGAAACAACTTCTGAAAAAACCTAAAAGTGGCTAAAAAACCTAAAAAGGAATTGACAATTCCTAGGCATATGGCAAACTAGAGAGACCCATGTGGAAGCCAGTAAGGGAGGCGGGGACACAGTCTCGCCATAAACCCCATCCTCAGTGCAGCCACTCAAACTTGGTAAGGAACGAAAAACCTGGAGTTTCTCCCTGATGAGCAAAGGGCTTGAACCCCACATGAGGCACTCCAACTTTTCAGACCTGCACTTGAGTGAAAGCCCCCAAAACGTCTAGCTTTGAAAACCAGCATGGCTCAAGTGCGTGAGACTCACAAGACTATACCAGTCTGAGAAACGGCTCTTGAAGGGCTTGCGCCATTGGATTTACCCACCCAAGGGCTCAGCACAGAAACGACTGATTGACAGGTGCCCAGGCTCTACGTGAATGTGGCTCATTTGTTAAAGTGTCAGCCTGCAGGGCGGACGTTTATCACTAGTCTAGGGGCCTGCTGGCTGGTAGGCACCATCTCCATGCTCTCCCTCACCCTAGCCAGTATGCACCTTTCTTTTTTTCTTTTCCTTTTTCCCTGTGTTATCTATACGCTCCCCCTCTGCCTTGTTCCATCTGGCAGGTGTTTTTTTTCCTTTTTTTGGCGGGTACCATCTTCATGCTCTCTCTCTGTCACGCTCCAGAGTAGCAGCAGCATCATCCAGAGGGGAGTTTTGATGCATGTCTGGTGCCCTGGTTTTAATGGCTGCCATCCGGGGGACATCCCTTTATCTCCTGGCTCTGGAGGATAGGGGGACTTGCAATCCTGGGTCCTGTGGGATTTTTTAACAATCAAAAAGCCAATTCTTGGCCGACTACCACTCATAGGACATTGGACAGACAGACTGAAATGTGCCCTCTTTCTGTGAAAGACTCCTGTTCATCTAGGAGCTTCAGCCTGAGAGGCAGGCTTCTGGCCTGGCACATAATTATGGGCCTATGGAGGTGCTCCTAGGGAATGGAGGCAGGTAAACTCAGTCTTTATACTTTTCCTCTCCCTTGCTCCAGCTCTCCAGTGTCTCCCAGAAAGGATCTTAACCCCTAGTCTGCCACGGAACTTTTGTAGCTGCCACCAGGGGACACCTCTACATTGCCTGGCTCTGGTGGCTGGTGGACTTGATGCCCATAGGTCTCATAGCCTTTTCACCAAAGGAGAAAGATTGTAAACAGCTATAGGTCCCAGAGTACAGCAAGAGGCAACAGACCCAGGAGCTCACCCTTTCTGTAAAAACAGCCTAATAGCATGATGACTGCAATCCAAGGTGCAGGCTTCTAATTAAACACATGTAAGAGCTGACTGTACTCCTTCCCAGGGAGCTCCAAGGGTGGGTACTATCTTTGCACTCTACCCTGCTAAGCTCCAGAGTGCTATTATCTCCCAGAGGGGAGCTTTAACAAGCATCTGGTGCCTTGGTTTTTGTGGCCACTGCCCAGGGGATGCCTGTGCTTACCCGGCTCTAGTGACCCAGGGGGCTTGTGTTCTTGGGTTCTGTGGGATTGTAACAATCGGAGAGACCGTTCCTGGCAGGCTGCCGCTCCCACAACACTGCCCAGATATCAAACTGAAACATATTCAGTCTTTCTGTGAAAAAGACCTATTTACTTGTCCTGGAGATTTGGCCCGAGGGGCAGGTTTCAGATTTGGCACACATCTAGAGGCCTCTGAACCGCTCTCAGGGGACTTAGGCCAGGGAACGCCATCTTTGCACTCTCCCTTGGCTTCACTACAACTCCCCGGTATCTCTCAGAAAAGACCTTATACACTGGTCTGGAGTCCCTGTTTTTACAACTGCTACCCAGGGCTCACCTCCAGGTCACCTGGCTCTGGTGGCCAGAGGGGCTTACACTTGCAGTCCCACAGGCCTGTATATATTTTCATACTTTAAAAACTGCTACCTGCGCTTCTGGCTTTTAATCAGCCTGAATCTAAGTGTTGAGATTCTCCTTCTTAGGATATTGACTGGTCTTAGCACACCATCAACTACTTGGAGCCATTAAAAATAAAATAGGCTATTGAGAAAATCACAAATGTTTCTGAGACAAAACTGAATTATGAATAAAAAATCTGAATAGACCGATTACTACTAAGGAAAATGAATCAGTAATCAAAACCCTCCCAAAAAAAAGTCCAGGACCAGATGGCGTCACTGATGAATTCTATCAAACATTAAAAGATGATTTAACACCTATCCTCCTTAAACTATTCCAAAAAAATTGAAAAGAAGGGAATGCTTCCAAATCAATTTTATGAGGCAAGCATTACCCTGATATCAACACCATACAAGGACTTCACACAAAAAAAAGAGAATTACAGGCCAATATCCCTGATAAACATAGATGCAAAAGTACTCAACAAAATATTAGCAAACCAAATTCAGCAATCCATTAAAAAAATGATACACCATGATCAAGTGGGATTCATGCAAACATGACTCAACAGTCACAAATTAATCAACATGTTACATCTCATTAACAAAACGAAGGATAAAAACCATAGGATCATCTCAATGGATTCAGAAATGCATTCGACATTGGTTTTAGCAATATTTTGTTGGATATGTCTCCTAGGGCAAAGACAACAAAAGCAAAAATAAACAAGTGGGACTACATCAAACTAAATAGCTTCTGTACAGCAAAGGATACCATCAGCAAAGTGAAAAGACAACCTATATGTGAGAGAAAATACTTGTAAACCATATATCTTACAAGGCATTAATACCCCAAATATATTAAAGAACTCACATAACTCAATAGCAACAAAACAAAACAAAAAGAACACAATCTGGTTTAAAAATGAACAAACGATCTGAATAGACATGTTTTCCAAAGAAGACACACAGATGGCCAACAGGCAAATGAAAAGGTGCTCAACATCACTAATCCTCAGGGAAATGCAGACTGAAACTACAATGAGATATCACCTCCCACCTGTTAGAATAGCTGTTATGAATAAGAAGAAATACGTGTTGGTGAGGATGTGGAGAAAAGGGAACCGTAGTGCACTGTGATGGAAATACAGATTGGTGCAGGCACTGTTTAAAGCAGCATGTTTTGGTTCCTCAAAAAATTAAAAATAGAAGTACTACATGACCCAGCTGTCTGAGTATTTATTGAAAAAAAATACAAACACAAATTTGAAAAAGCATCTGCACCCCATGTTCATGCAGCGTTATTCACAGTAGCCAAGATAGGAAAACAACCTCAGTGTCTATCAACAGATGAATGGATAAAAATGATGTGAAAAAAATATATGTATATATACCTAAGTATGTATATAGGTATGTGTTTGTATATCTCCACTCATACACACATACACAGCCATGAGAAAGAAGGAAATCCTGTCTTTTGTGAAAACTTGGATGAACTTTGAGGATATTATGCTAAGTGAGACCCCTCAGAGAAAGACAAATACTGAATAATATCACTTATATCTGGAATCCAAAAAAGCAGAACTCAGCAAAACAAAGAATGATGGTTACCAGCCGCTGGGGGACGGAGGAAATGGGCAGATGGAGGAAATGGGGAGATGTTGGTCAAAGGGTATAAACATACATCATGGAGATTATAGCTAATAATACTGTATTGTGTACATGAAAGTTGCTAATTGAAATAGACCTTAAATGTTCTCACCTCAAAAAAGTGGTAATTATATGACAGGATAGATATTAGCTAATACTATGGTAGTAATCATTTTGCAATATATAAATGTTTCAAATCATACATTGTACTCCTTAAACGTACACAGTATTGCATGTCAGTTATATTTAAATAAAGCTGAAAAAGAAAAAAAATACGTAGGAGTAAAATGGCAAAAAGTAAACAAGAAATATTTTAGAATGAGATAGGAGAACCTGCCTCATCAGATTCTTATCAGGAAAGACCTCTTTATGATAAAGCAGCCTATAGGACTGATTTCTATTTGGAATCCTAGACAGGTTCACAATCCCAGACAGATTCTCCTGAGATGTTGATCGATACTTAATTCTAAAAGACTAGGAAGTAGGAGAGAGAGTAGGGGATAGTCTGGGTTCTGAGAGTCAAAACTCTGACATTGGTATTAATAGAAATTTAGTTTTACCTATGGAGATCCACACAGAGGAAACTGTTTTATTAATCCTGACTAGGTTTTTAATCAGAATGAGTTTGAGTTACAATCAGGACTGAATGTCAGGTTCATCTGTTGCCATATGATTTGTTTGTGTTTGGAAAATATTTATTTAAAATATCTTTTGGTCAGATAGCCATGTAGGTACATAGAGGCCTGGCTATAAAATGTTTTCTTAAACTCAAAAAGGAATTAAATCACTAAAAGTCACAATTAATGTTATGGCTGCAGAACAGAACTTATACATCTTTTACTTTGTCCTTTTTTATTTGATTTCTACTTGAAACTAGGAATCTAATTCTTTTCTATATTGTGAGATTTTTTTTAAACCAGATTATGAAAATCCAATGAAATAGATTTAATTATGTCTTCAGTCGGTACCACACATGATCAATTTAAGAGAATTTTTCTTGGAATTTAGTGTTAATATTTTCCACAGTCATTGTCTTTAGAAATATGTATTCTGACAATAAATTTTGATGTTAGGAAATTGTGCAAAAGCCTCATTGCCAATTTTATTTTTAATATTTAAACTATAGAAAAAAGGGAGGAATGAAAGAAGCTAAAACCAAAATAAAATAAGACATTTTGGTATAAAGCCTTAAGTGATTCTTGATTTGCCCCTGTTTTGTGTTCTCATTTTTTTAAATGATTCTATACGTAGAGAGTATTGCCCTCGAGGTGAGAGTTGAGACATTCAAAACAGCTTATAAATATTTTATCCTAAAAGTATATCCTATGTGTTCTCTCAGGAAAGCAGGAGTGTGTGGAATTGAAAAATGAACAGCTCAATTATAAACAGAACAAAAGACATTTTTCAGTGATGATTCCATCTAGACAGGTGCCTAGGAGTTACTACATTTAGGGGGAAAAAAGTAAATATTTTGTTTGAGACACTTGAAAGTTTGCAGTTGCACCAACGTTTCAGACCAAAAATGTTACGCTTCTATTGTTATATTTTGAAACACTTGTAATCAGAATGTCTTATAGGAGTGCTTTGAAGCTTTGTATATTCTATCATAAATTTTCTGGAATTTTTATTAGACAGTTCTAAATCAAGGAAACTAAGACATAAAAGTAAATACATTATGAATTATACCATTCCTTTTTCATTTGCTTTAAAATAGCTACACAATTTGTCACGTTGCAAGGGCCTCTTTTCCCATATATTGTGTTTCTTTTTTCTCAGGCAGATTATATGGACTCAACACCCCACACTTAGCATAATTTCTTTGTGAATTTTCACCACACATATTGCTTCATGGAGAAGAGATACTTTGCATCTACCGTGTCCTATTTTTCTTCATAAACTTGTGTTTTTTAATCGTGAAGGAGTCATTGTTATGTCTCGACAGTCTGCAGTTAACAACTTCTGAGAAGCCTACTGGCTGAGATGTATGGCAACAATGTGAAATCTAGAAAACTGATGCATGTGAGGTACACCTGCAGCACAGGACATTTGCATACTCAGTTTGATCTTAGGTGATCTTTTGATTGATTTATTCAATCAAAATAATCCTTAGACAATTTTACAGAAACTTATGCAAGGACAGGTAAAGATGACTAACATTTTTATTAATCACTTTTGGACTCTAGATCTGTTTAAAAAAATTATAAGATTCTGTTGGCACAATATTATGGATTATGTTTTGAAACTTAAATCTCTATACAAAATTAAAATCATGTAATCGTTATTCCAGACATAGAGGTTCAAGGCAGATATATGAAGGAGAGAGGAGAGCTCTGGAAGTCGCGTTGCGATTGGAGAAAGCAATGATGTGGTATAATTGAGAAAGGGAGTAAAACACAGAGATTTAAGAGGTGAGCATACACACTCAGCATAGGAATAGAGTAAATGAGTTTGTATATGATTGTAACACATAAAGGTGAAAGTTTTGAGGAAGGCAGGTCCCAAGAGAGCAGATTGCAGCATCTGAGACAAGAAATAACTCATGTTTTAGAAAAGTAAGCATAGAGAACCAAAGTAGGTTTTGTTGTCACATCTTTTTTGTTTAATTTATAAGGTATTTTCATATTGCCTTCCTTATTTGTTCACTCTAATTTTGACAGTTTTCATTAGGGTGCCCCAAAGGCCTCATAATCACATGTATATATGGTGTATCGGGCAGGATGGGAAGACTGTCTTGAGTTGCTGCATTTGTCCTCCATATGAATCACAGTGAACCATATAAATTCGTCATGTTAGTAAACAGCCAGCCTGAATCACATTCTTATTTAATTTTGCCACTATTTAACTTCGCTCTCTGAAGTTAGACATATTATTTCATTATTAATGTGCTTTAGGGTAGTTTTGCACAGCTGTGTATTTTGAAGCAGCCAAGTGACCAATATTTTATTGACTATCTTGAGTACTTCTTCAGTTTAAGTTCAAATAATCCAATCAAGTGCAACTACATTTAAAATTTAAGCCATTACTTTGTAGATATGCTGTTCTAATTCTATGGTGCTATTTTTAAGTTCTGATAAAATTATGCTTACCTTCTCTTATTTGAAGTGTGGTTTTAATTTTAAATGAAATACCAAAACAAGTCAGTTTTCAATAAGTGAATTTACTAGTCAAAGTAAAATGAAGGAAAAAGTTACTTATACCGTGTTTCCCTGAAAATAAGACCTAACTGGATCATCAGCTCTAATGCGTCTTTTGGAGCAAAAATTAATATAAGACCTGGTATTATATTATATTAGACCCGGTCTTACATTATAATAAAATAAGACCGGGTCTTATGTTAATTTTTGCTCCAAAAGATGCATTAGAGCTGATTGTCCAGCTAGGTCTTATTTTCGGAGAAACATGGTATTATTGTTTTTACCACGTGCCAAGTATTTTTAGCCAGTCCTCATTGTATTTCAAAATCAGCAAATCTTGACTTCTGGTAAAGATGGTATGGTAGGAAAATCCTGTGCTCACCTCCTCCCACAACCACATCAAAATTACAACTAAATTATAGAACAACGATCATTGAGAATCACCTAAAGATTAGGTGACCAGAAGTCCTTTAATGATTAAAGAAGTAGCAGTGAGACTTGTATGAGGAGCAATGACATGGAATGGGCAGACTTCATACCCTCAGAATGGCAATTTGAAATCAAGAGGAATCTCTCAGCTGTGGAGGTTCCCCCTAAGGAACTCCACACTTGGCTCCCTGACCTGGGGCACCAGGGCCAGGGAGAGGAGTGCCCATAACATCTGGCTGTGAAAACCAGCACAAATTACATCTGAGTGAAACAGAGAACTTCTGGAGTCCCATACGTTCCTTTTGAGGCGCTGACACATGGACTCCCTCACTTACAAACTCACTTGCTCTGGGCTCCAGTGCCAGGGCAGCGGTTCATAAAGCTCCAGGGACATATGGGGAGGAACTGAATTGATTAGCTTCATAGTGAGAGCTATAGGGGCAGGCGATGGGCAGCTCTCTCTGGGAAGGAAGTGCTGGCAGGTATTATTATTCCTTTGTTGAATTCTGTCACCTAACCTGCAGTCACAGGCTGACACCAAATTAGTGCTCTCCCTTAGCTTGGCTAACACTGTTTACCCTGCCCTAGTGATTTCCTGAGATCCCGCCCCACCCATCTTGTGCCCCTGGCTCAAGCTATTTCTAGCAGCTTTTCCACACAAGTGGCCTGCCTTGGCTCATGCTGCAGAATTTTCAAAAAATTATCAAAGATCTATAATCCCAAAACAAGCAGCCACTGACCTTGACATGCCCTGTACATCTTGCTAACTGGCCCCAACCCTAGCACAAGTGTCAACTGGTCTCAACTTGCATTGTAACTCCCCGAGCCTGGCATAAGTTGTGGCCAGTGTTGGATTGGAATATAGCTTCCGCTAGGCAACCTTATCCCTGGAGCAACTGGCGGCTATCCTCAGCTTACATTGTGGTGCCCATCAAAGATTCCCAAGCCCAGCACTCGTGGCAGCTAGCCTTTGTTCACAGGATAGCTTCTCCCAAGTGCCTCTAAGCCTAGCACAAGCAGCAGCCAATCTCATTTCACTTTGTAGATCCCACCAGGTAGCTACAAGTCAGGCACAAATGGTGGTTGACCTTAGTCTGCACTGGAGCCCGTCCCAAGAGGCCCACGATTAACATACCCAGTAGCTGGCTTCAGACTACACCAGAGTACCACCCAAAAGGCAGATTCGGCTGGCACCAGAGGCCTGCTAAAGCAACTTCTGCTCTGTAGGGTCAGCCCCTGCACAACACATTGTCTGCTTTGGTCATGGCCAGCCCTCACAGCCAGTCAGCCTAAGGGTCAGACCCACCCACTGACGTGCCAGCAATCAAGTCTCAACTGCAACACAAGGGTACTCACAACAACCACAGGGACACCAATGGAACACCCAACACAGGTGACCAGGAAGACAGTGTCTGTGGGTCCCACAGGGCACCTACTATATAAGACCACCCAGCCAAGACTGGGAGACAAAGCAGCTCTACCTAATACATAGAAACAAAATCATAGAGGCAGTCAAAATGAGGAGACATGTCTCAAATGAAAGAATAAGACAAACTTCCAGAAAAATAACTGAATGAAATGGAGATACTCAATCTACCAAACATAGAGTTCAAAACATTGGTTATAAGGATGCTTAAAGAACTTATGGGAAGAATAGATGAACTCAGAACTTCAACAAAGAAGTAAAAACCATAAAAAAGAACCAGTCAGAAATAATGACTACAGTAATTGAAATGAAGAATAGATTAGGGGAAATCAGCAGTAGCTTAAATGAAGCAGAGGATCAAATCAGCAATCCAGAAGACAAGGTAGTGGAAAACATCCAACTAAACAGCAAAAAATAAAAAAAAATTAAAAAAAATATGAACAATCTAACATGACATCAAAAGGAACTAGAAAAAGAAGAGCAAACAAAGCCCAAAGTGAGTAGAAGGAAGGAAATAATAAGGATAAGAGCAAACAAAAAAGAAATAGAGTCTTAAAAAAAAAAAAAAAGAAGAAAGAAACAAACAGTGAAACCTTGGGTTGGTCCTTAAAAAGATAAAATTGACAAAAACCTTTAGCCAGACTCATCAAGAAAAAAATAGAGGGCAAAAATAAATGAAATAAAAAATGAAAGAGGAAAAGTGACAACTGACACCACAGAAATATAAAGGGATATAAGAAAATACTACAAATAATGATATGCCAACAAATTACATAACGTGGAAGATATAAATTCCTAGAAATGTACAATTTTCAAGACTGAATCAGGAAGAAACAGAAAAATCTGAAGAGATCGATAATCAGTAAAAAAAAAAAAATCAAATCAGTAATCAAAAAAGTCCCAACAAACAAAAGCTCAGGACCAGATGGCTTCACAGATGAATTTTACCAAACATTCAAAGAAGAATTAATACCCATCCTTTTCAAACTATTCCAAAATTTGAAGAGGAGGGAAGGCTCCCAAACTCATTTTATGAGGCCAGCATTACCCTAATACCCAAACAAGGCAAAGACATTTTGAAAAAATTATAAGCCAGTATCCCTGGTGATCACAGATGCAAAAATATTCAACAAAGTACTAGCAAACTAAATTAAGCAGTACATTAAAAAGATCATACACCATGATCAAGTGGGATTTATTCCTGGGATGCAAGGTTGGTTTAATATCCACAAATCAATTAATGTGATATACCACATAAACAAAATGAAGGATAAAAATCATATGATCCTATCAATAGATGCAGAAAAAGCACTTGACAGAACCCAACATCCATTTATGATAAAAATTAAAAATCCTCAGCAAAGCGGGGATAGAGAGAACATACCTCAACATAATAAAGACCATGTTTGACAAACCCACAGTTAACATACTCAGTGTGAAAAGCTGAAAGCTTTTTCTTTTAAGATCAGGAAGGACATCCACTTTCACCATTTCCATTCAACATAGTATTGGAAGTTGTAGCTACAGTAATCAGACTAGAAAAATAAATTAAAGGTATTCAAATAGGAAAGGAAGAAGTAAAACTGTCATTGTTTGCAAATGACATACTATATAGAAAGAACCCTAAAGATTACGCACACACACACACACACCCATCAAATTATATATATATATACATATATATATGTATATATTTGAATAAATGAATTCAGTAAAGCAGCAAAATATAAAATAAATATTCAGAAATTTGTTACATTTTTATATGCCAATTACCAACTCTCAGAAAGAGAATTTTTTTAGAAAACAATCCCATTTATAATTGCATCAAAAAGAATAAAATATCTAGGTATAAATTTAACCAAGGAGGTGAAAAACCGGTACTCAGAAAACTATAAGACATAGAAGATGATACAAATATGGAAGGAAATACAGTACTCATGGATAGGAACAATCAACATCATTAAAATGTCCATTTTACCCAAAGCAATCTACAGATTCAATGCAATCCCTACCAAAATACCAATGTCTTTTTTCACAGGACTAGAAAAAATATGGAATCACAAGGGACCCTGAGTAACCAAAGAAAGAAGAACAAATTTGAATGTATAACACTACCTGTTATCAAACTATACTACAAAGCTCTAGTAATCAAAACAGCATGATACTGGCATCAAAACAGACGCATAGATTGATGGAACAGAATAGGGAGCCCAGAAATAAACCTATGTCTATACGGTCAATTAATGTATGACAAAGTAGGCAAGAAGATACAGCGGGGGTAAAACAGTCTCTTCATCTTCAATAAGTGGTGCTGGGAAAACTGGACAGATAGATACATGCAAAACAACAAAACTGGATCACTTTCTTAAATCATATACAATATACTCAAAATGGATTAAAGACTTAAATGTAAGATCCTGAAACCATAAAACTTCTGGAAATAAACACAGGCAGTAAACTCTTTGACATTGTTCTCAGTAATATATATATATATATATTTGATATGTCTCCTCAGGCAATGGGAACAAAAGAAAAAACAAACAACTGGGACTACATCAAACTCAAAAGTTGTTGTACTATGAAGGAAATCATCAACAAAATGAAAAGACAACCTACTGAATGGGGTTCTCTTTTTGCCAATGTATCATTTGCCAATGATACATCTGATAAGAGGTTAATATCCAAAATGTAAAGAACTCATAAAATAAACACCCAAAAAAAACCACAAAAAAAACAATCGTGTTAAAAAATGGGCAGAAGACCTGAATAGACATTTCCTCCAAGAGGACATACAGATGACCAATAGACATACGAAAAGAAGCTCAACATCACTAATCATCAGGGAAATACAACTTAAAACCACAATGAGATACTACCTCACGCCAGTCGGGATGGCTGTCATCAATAAATCAACAAACAAGTGTTGGCAACAATGTGGAGAAAAAGAACCTTTGTGCACTGTTGGTATTATAAATTGGTTCAGACAGTATGGAAAACATTATAAAGGTTCCTCAAAAAATTAAAAATAGACCTACAACATGACCCAGAATTCTGCTTCTGGGTATTTATCTGAAGAAATCCAACACACTAATTGTAAAAGACATTATGTACTGCTATGTTCATTGCAATGTTATTTACAATAGCCAAGATATGGAAGCAATCTAACTCTCCATCGATAGACAAGTGGATAAAGAAGTGGTACATTTATACAATGGAATATTACTCAGCCGTAAAAAAGAATGAAATCTTGTCATTTGTAACAACATGAATGTACCTAGAATGTATTATGCTAAGTGAAATAAGTCAAAGACAAATACATATGATTTCACTTATAAGTAGAGTGTAAACAAAAATGAGCAAACAAAACAGAAACAAACTTAATAGGTACAGAGAAGAAATTGATGGTAGCTAGATGGGGATGGGGTGGGGAATGGAGGAAAAGGGTGAAGTGATTAAGAAGTACAAAATTATCAGATTTTCACATATTTGATTTTAATCTTACCATGATTGATTAGTAGGTATCAAAACACTGGCTAAACCTTTTTGATAGCAGTAGTATTTAGTAAATAGAGTATTATTTATTTGGAGAATTATAAAGTGATTTGCCTTTCTTGTTTTATTTTTTGAAACTTTGAAAATACTGTCTATGTGTCACTCACAGTTGGAGATTTCACAAAGGTGAGGAATGCATTCCACATGTTTCTTTTTTTCACTTTCCAAAAAACCGTTTACTCTCAAAAAATTCTTTACTGCCTTAAAGAATGTCTAGATGACTAAAAAAATATAGTGGGTCATTATTCTTTAGGACTTTTACACAGCTGGCCAAAACCAAAACAAAACAAAAAGAACAGAATAGATTTTAAAATTTAGATTTTTTTGTTATTGTTGTTTTTATATTCAGGGCATAGAGTTAAATGATTTTGGTTTCAAATCCTGTAGCAACACTGTAAGGGCAAAAGTCTTAATAAAACACACTAAGTTGTTTCTCATGAGAAGATATTACATCTTATATTTTGTATGTCTCAAAGATTTCCTATTTCACTTTACTTTATCAGATAAATGTTTGTTGCTAGTGTTGTGACAATGAATAAGGGATGTTGATGTTAAAACTTATCTTTATACTAAATTTCAGAAATTTCTGTGTTAAAAAACACTGACAAAAATGTTTAAATACATGGACTGCAGACCTCACAAGTAACACAATGTTTTCCTCTCTTGAATCCGAGTGACAAGTGAACTCAATGTATTTCTTTTAGATAGGTCTTCTACCCATGGATCAGATTAATATATAAAAGTTGGAGTGTATCTTTTTTTGTGATTTTTTTCTATCAAAAAGATAGAATGTTTTCTTCAGTTTCCTACAGAAATATGATTAATAAAATATTTAGCACTGTGACTTTATTTTTTGTATTGAGAAGCAAGGTTTATAGCACAGTAAATATGCTATCTCCTTTATGTTAAACATGCATTTTTAACAGTCATAGTTTGTCAGAAGAATAATATATCAGAAGTCGAAATATTTTCATTTAATCAACAAACCTTTATAAACCCCATGTGGCAGGTTTAAATATTAACACCTTGAAAGCCATTTTATTAAAACTTTATAGGTAGGTCTTAAGCATCTCTCATTTCCTTTATAATTAGGAGAGTAACCATAAACTCTATTCTTCCTCTTTTCTAAAAGAATATTTTTTATATATTCTAAAAGTAAGACTTGGAATGGAATTACATCAACAGCTCACTTTTCAAATGTGGAAAGTGAGGCCAAAGAAGTAAAGTGACTTTTCTAAAGTCACATATCCAGTTACTGAAGAACTGAAAGTAAAACCAAAGGCTTTTCTTTTGTGGCCTACCAAACCTTATCTAGTTTAAAATAATGTTCATAAATACAGCAAGTCTTCAAATTACGTAGTTTTGTTCAAGGTCATTTTTTTATATCACTGTTTAGTTGCCTTAAGAACTTAACTCTTGTTGAAATCAATTAGCCTATGATAAAATTGGTTTTGTTGTGTCGTTTCACTTAAAGTCGCAGAACCTATCGACAATGTTAAGTGATACTGTTTGCGGTTGGTGAAAAGGAGAAAAACTTGGGTAAACTTAAACGTAAGAGCTTTCTATGAATTTCAATTACCTGTCATTTATCTCTGACAAAATTTAAATGAGTTGTATGTATACAAAATGATTCAGTTTACAGCTAAGTATCAATTTGTAAATAATGTTTTTGGTTCTCTATATATTGAAATAAATAGCACTTTTTTGCATGGATAACTATACTAAATTATACAACATTTGTGTAACGTTTTGGATTTCTCTTATCCTTAGTGAGATATGAAGCCTGGAAGAGATCCACCTCTGTAAAATTTCTAATACAGCTATATATTACAGAAGCATGCATGCATTTGTTACATGGCTCACAAACTTTGATATAAATTCCTCCTGGACATATGAGATGATGTGAGTAATTGATACAAGATTAGGTACTGGCCTGAAATACTGAGCAAGAACAGACATACTTCTATTAAGAAATATAGTACTTACAGATGTGGTGTAGACATTAGCTGTAATGAAAGTGAGAATTCTAAATTAAAGTTATTATGTGATATAGCTGAAATATATACACAGAGATAGCTATAGATATGTATATCTGTATATATATAGCTATCTTAAACATTCATTAATGTAGCATTTGTCTGAAATTTAAAACATATATGTGTGTATGTAGACACATCATAATGCTACCTTAGGAATCCATTCATTCTATTAAGCATCTAGAGTTATTTATAATATTGCATCTTACTCTTAATGTCCCCCATAGTGACTTGTCCATAGCAACCACTTAATAAATATGTTTTAATAGTAAATACTATTTGGGATACTTCTACCAAATTGTACTACACTTCAGGAGGGATCCAGCATTATGTCAGGGCTAATGTTAAATGTCAGTAAACAGGAAACGGTTACTAACAAGTTCAGTCATTGGCACTTATTTTACTTCTTTCTTAAAGACTGCTCCCCCAAGCCCCAACTTTGCCTGTAGACTCTTCCTTCTCTTTAAGGCCAAATTCAGGTGTCATTTCTTCCATGAGACCTGCCCTAATTAACCCAGCCTGAAATAATTTCCTTCCCCCTTGAACTCATAATATTTTCCGAATTGACCTGAGTTAGTACTTTTCACAGTCTACCTTTTCAGTATGCACATATACTCATACGTCAGATGTTTTCTACTAGATGATAAGTTTTTTTTCAGTCAAGAACTATATCAAATATATTGATATGTTTGCCTTTTGCAAGTGAACAATTGGTAAATATTAGCTGATTGCCTGATTTATTCTTTAGCTTACATAAAACTGAATATGCTCCTAAGAGCTATCATTCTGTAGTCATTTGGACAGAAGAGATTTCCCTGTGAAACCAGAACTTAGTCAACTAATAGACATTTATGAAATTCATATTGTGTTGTCCAGTAAGAAACTGAAATCTGTAATCAATTACTGGAGACTTTTGTTCAAGTAAACATATTTTATATGACAGGAAAGCGTAAACATGACACAGATTAATTTGTTCATAATTTCATATGAGCTTTGGCTCATAATATTTTCCCTAGTTTGTTGTGGTTTGTTAGTCCAAGACATTGTGGCCCATCAAGTAGCAAAATGTTTTGTAATTCGGAAGAAAATGCAATACCCAAGGATATTTCCTGTTCTATTCCTATCTGTTGAAAAAATGCTGATTGAGACTCCAATCTGTTGCACTAATGATACTGACGTGATTAAAATATACTTCTCCACAAGATCTAGCCCTACCATGTGTCTGATGTTATTTTCTAACATTGTCTCTATGGCTTCCTCTACGCCAGTCACAGTGGTCTCTTTTCAGTTCTGTAAACACACTAAGCATCCTTCCTTTTCAAGGCATTTCTTCTGACCTTGTTCCTTTGGCCTTAAACACCGTATTTCAGATAAGTTCATAGTTCACTTTCCTAGTTCATCCAGGTCTCAGCTCAAATTATCCTTTATTAAAGCAATATTCTTTAAAGAATATTATAAATTGGCATCTCTCCCCTGTCACTTGCTTTCCTGGCATTATTCTTATCTTGTTGTTAAACTGTTGTGCTTTTCTCCACCATCAGAAAGTAGGGTCCATGAGATCACAAATTTTATATGCATTATTTTTCACAATTGTATACTTTGCTCCCAGAGCAATGTGAAAACCGAATAGATACCTATTCGATGAGCAAAAGAACAGTTGCCACTACTGAGCATTACATGATATTTTAAGTTTCCCAAAACAAAGACATGAAGAGTTACATGAATCAATCTTTTTATGGTATTGAACTTTAAATGGAATATTCTGAGTGTCTTCTCCAAAAGGAATGTAGTGAATATTCATTGTTTGGTCTACTTAAAATTTCAGCCCCTGTTCTAAGAAATTGTTCCCCCACAAGTCTAAGCATGCATTTTGTGTGTGTGTGGGGAGGGGGGTCTAGAAATTATAGTACTTCCCCAATCCCCCACCCCAACACACACAACATATGGGTGGACTCATGGACCCAGGGCCAACAATCTTTGTAGTCTAGTGCACTTGGCTTCAATAACTGGTCAAGATAAACATGTGATTCAAGATGGGTCAATAAGGATCCTTTAGCCAAGAACTTTCTGGTTGAAGGTCATGAACAAAATGCTCACTTTTCGTATATAAAAACCCTATAGCAGACATGAAAGAATAAAATGAACACAGAGAGAAAAGAAATAATGAGTGAAGGAAAGAAAGGAGAGAAAGGAAAACAAGATAAAAAGAAAAGAAAAGGGAGGGAGGAAGAGAAGAAATAACAATATTGAAATCCTTGGTTCCAGGTTTTCCCACGACCAGCTCCACTAAAGTCTTCCACAATTTATTTAAGTGAAGCAATAAATTTCTGGGTTGTATTTTTTTTCCTTAAATGATTCAATCTAATCATCTGATTTAATATAGGATGCAAAATAGTACAATCAATGGACAATATCTCCAGCATGAGTTTTTAAGATAAATGTGTGTGTGTGTGTGGAGGGGAGGAAATCTATCATAACAAGACATTGTTTTTTAATGTTTTATAATGACTATCAATAAATACAAGAGAATGACCTTAAAATGGGCTTCAGGGAAGTTATCTCTGTAGGAGTCTGACCTAATGAGATCCAGTTACATGTCTTTCTGTTGAAATAAATTGATATAAGGATAGAACTCAAATACTTGGAAGAGGATGGACTTTCTAGTCCTTAAAGTGTCTTCCTATAATTTTTTTCTGAATCTGCCTTTAATAAGATCTAGGTAGAAGTAAATGCAAAAATTCAACTCCATCCAAGGGATGCTAGGGTTTATTAGGTTCCAGCCAGAAAGTAGGAGACACATAAGCAATTGACTATAGAGAGTTGGTTACACAGGTGATGGGAGAACTGTAAAACTAAACAGATAGTGAGGCAACCCAGAGATGGCCAGGGGTCTGGATTAGGGCCGGGCAACCATGTGCTTGGGAGACACTCATTCTCAGGTGCTCACTCCGTACTTGCCCGAACCTAAGAGTGAGTGTCTCCTTAAGTGTTACACTCTGGGTGCCCACTTTTAAGGAGACACTCCTGAGATTAGCAACAGCAGGAAACGACCACTGCAACATCAGTGAGCTCCCTAACCTGGATGAACAAAGGAAGAGGATAGTGTTACTGGATCTCAACATCCAGAGTCACCAGGAGGAGGCCCGAACCACATGGGCTTGTCCGTGGTCAGCAGAGGGCATTTGGAGCCAGAGAGGAAATGCAGGCTTTGCTGGAGATACCACCTGAAGCAGGGAGGGGAAGATATTCTGGCTTCTCCCTCCATTAGAGCCTTCTGTTGGCTGAACCCTGCAGGAGTCCAGCTGATAACGAATTTGGTGAATGCAGCCTACAGTCCTCTGTGATAAGGAGCAGAAAAGGGATTGGCAAGCAAAACCTCTCAGTCCTCTGTGATCAGTCCTCTGTGATAAGGAGAGAAAAGGGATTGGCAAGCAAAACCTCTCAGAGCAAACAGGCACTTGACTATCACAGGGCCATGTCCTCTGGAATCAGAGGGGCAGATGGCACCTCTCTTGTTCTGTTGTGCGAGTCGAGGAGCCTAACTTGTATTCTAGCTCAGACTGGATATTTGCCCATATCAATCTGGTTTTTTCCATGATTCATATTTGTATATTTTCCTCCATATCCTATATGTAATTTTCCCCGGTCCGAATGTTATCTAGCCACTGAGGGAAATAGCACTTGAACTGGACTCAGATCTAAAGATTTCTTTCTGCTTATCTATTTTGATTCTTAAGTACAGGTGGCATTGAATTTTAGGTACTTGGAAGTATTCAAGTTAAAAAATAAAACAAAACTGAAAATATGTTACAGGTCATATGCAAGCTTTTGTAAGCCTAGTGGTATTTGGCGGCCTTACCACTAATACCAAATATGTGTGGGTTTGGCACCCTTCAGGAGAATCTTCAAGTGTTTTTTTTTTTTTTTTTTTTTAACTATGTTTTATATGACTTTTTCTTGGCTATGAGCACTGGACATCATTACTGTTGTATGCCATGTGTAGGCTTATTGCATTTGCCTTCCCAAGAAGTCACTCTGTCTTCGCTTAGAATTTACCTGTCATATGTTTAGGGGACAAGGAATCAACCTACCACAGAAATGTGTTGCGTCAAACTACAATAGCAGAAGTCTTTAGTATTTTAATTTTATTTGTCTATGTGTATAACGTTTTGACAGAATTATGTGTTACTGAGCAGAGTAAATTCAATATGTATTTTTAGAATACCTTTGGAATGACAGAACGTCTAGAGGCCATCAAACCACTTCACTCACTGCAGAAGGGATTTTTTTTTCTATCATTGTAGATTTAGATTATCTTTTAATACTTTCAGTGACAAGGAGATCATTATTTTGAGAGCTAACCCATTTAAGTTCAGGCCGCGTTAAACAGCTAGAGAGTTATCCCTCATAATGAAGCACAATTTACCTTCTTCTACTTTCCTCTGGAATCATACAGAATATGTCTTTTTTTAACCACATAATCATGTGGCCTGTGTAACTATCATCTACCTCTGAGTCTTATCCAAGATAAAAACCCACAATGCCCCAACCATTCATTATATCATGTTTTCCAGATATGTTCGTTTGCACTAAACCTGTTTTATCTCCTATTTATTTAACAGTAATTATACGTACTCTTGCTTTTCTACCTTCTTTGAGTAGCTGATTTCAACTGGAGAAAAACCCATTCTGATTTCATGTATACTTAGCTTTCCCTCTTCTTTCAAGTGGTACTCACTGCTTACAAAAAAATAATACCAATGTTTCCATAAATATCTTGTTAAATATTCTCATCAGTGGTGGCTCTAGAGTAAGCAAGGTCGTTGGTAACTCATTTAGAAATCAAGTTGAATTTGAGCTATTTGAAGTGAACAATAAGGACGGAAGCTATTTGAAAAGAACAATAAGGATGTAATACACAGTGATGTAACATTGTTACAAGATATTTTAAACTCTACGTCTATGTAAATATAGCACAATGTCCAGTTTCATGAATCCTCCAGGTTAAATGCCCCTAATAAGTAATCCTCTCCTAATAAATGGCTGAATGCATGTGTTAATTAGCTAAGTGATTTCTCATTTAAAACACAGTGTTTCAAGTTTCTCTTGTCCCTCTTGTGCTCTTGCTCCTATGAGTGAGCTAAGTTTGAAGGGAGTTTCCGTATCATCCTGCCATTAGCCAGGGGTCACCTGGTCTATGGCATTCTTAGTCCTCCCTTGTCACCCCTGAGATGGGCCTCTCCAGCCCGTTCAGCTTCTGTCCTTGTGATGGTAACCTGACCATGGTCTCTGGTGATTGGCCCATGCTCTGCACCTTCCTGGTCATCATTCTAGTTCTACATGCCGACCTGTGCTCTCTCAGCAATACTGGGGTAACGGAAAACTGTTATATGCTTTCTATGCCAGGTCTGAGTGCCCTAGTGTCTCTGAGGCGGCCTTGAGTTCCACTTGCCAGACACCTCACTTCACCTTTGCTGCCATGACATCTCAGCCAGCTGGATGGGAGCATTTGATGTTGTCATCCCTCCAGGACACAACTTTGGAAGCTGGACCAGTCTCCTGTGTTCTAGGGTTCTCCTAAACGTATCGCCGGTTACCCACAACCACAACCCTGTGACTCAGCAGAAAGGGGGAGCTTTGGACTCTTCTCAGGGACCCAAGAAGCATGCTGTCATATCTTTTAAAATTATTTTACTGCCCAGTGGAGACCAATTCTTTGGGTTATAAGAATTTTTAGCCGTGAAATCACCCCCAGATGCAGATGAGCAAGTGGAAACGGGTATGATTAAAAAAAAAAAAAAAAAAAAAAAAAAAAAAAAAAAAAAACAATGTTAGTTTTGAACAATCAGGGGTGCTTTAAGAAACATCATGTATTAAATATCCAGTTTCCTATGTTTGTGATTTTCATGGAAGCAACTTCTGCCTGTCACAAGAGTTTATTCTGCATTCCATTCTAGTTAATAGATCATCCTCCACTTAGTTGTTAAACTGGAAATCACAATGCTTTTGTTAATAACACCTCTTTTTCCATTATTCTTCGTTCATTTAGACACTATTTTACCTCATAAATTTATCTCAAATTTATTACAAATATTTTTTCCTTCTGCATCATTTTAAATACTCATCACCGTTGACTTGATGCACTGCACTCATTTTCTAACTAGTATTTCTCCTTACATATTTTTCAACCTTCTAATCATCTCACTTATTGTTCCCTTGCTAATGAAAACTGAGTAAAACAATAGGCTGCTGATGGCATGATTATTCATAAACTTGAAATAGGTCTTTATCTCCTAGAGAACAAAGCTCATACCCTGCAAAAGGCACTCAGGACCTCCCATAATAAGGAGCTGTACTCTATTTACACCCCAACACTACTAATAATAAAAGTCTTAAAAATCTCAGTATGTCCTTGGCCTGTTCATCATATGTGTCTTTTCTCAATCTGTTTCCTCTCTGTAGAATATCCCTTCCCTCATCATTCCTCACTTTTCAAGAACTTCAAGGCCCAATTCAGAGCCAACTATTCATCCACCTTTTTATCCTACCCTTCCTTCCTTGCTTTACTACAATATACAGCGGTCTCATTGGTGTTTCTAAATAGCTTTGTTTATAATTCTCATAATAGCTACCATTCTACTTTGTATTATACTTCTCTGTATTTTTTAGTATCTTCTCAGCCAGGTTATTAACTTAAAGATGTGTTAGTTACTACTTTTTGTTTTCAAGTGACAGTACCCAACTCAAACGACCTTAAGCAAATGGAGACTTGATTGTAAGGATACCGGGATATCTCATGGAAACCTCTTAGAGGAAGTATACACACAAGTCAAGAGCAGAGATTTAGAAGCCTTTCCACCTGATTCTGAATCTCAGCTTTCACCACTTACCAAACATGTAACATTATGCATGGTTATATTAAATATTCTGTGGCTTAGTTTCTCATATAAAAAATGATAATATAATAGTACCCACTTCCTGGGATTATTGTATGGTTTAATGCACCTGGCACAGCTCTCATTAAATGTTATTTCAAAAGCAAAGGTAGGGAGGAAATGAAGCTGGACCTTAGGAAAAACTGGAAAGTTGTCTGGAATTCAGGTGGCATTTCTCTGATACAACTATGCTTCTTTTTCCCTTTTCCTACAGACTGAATTTCTTTGCTCCTATTGTTAATGGAAAAAAATTGCTTATCTATAGTCATATGCTGTCTATCTCGCCTCTTAGAATGATGGATTCTGTCTTTGTCTCTGCTCCAACTTCTGGGAGAGGACAATTTAGGTTGACCCAATTTAGGTCCAGTCAACTGCAGCCAGAATTAATAGAGTCACTGAGCAAATTAACAACAGTTTCCAGAAACCCATCTTTATGAAAAGGCCCCCTTTTTTTTTTCCTTATTAGTTTCAGGTGTACAAAGCAATGTACTGGTTAGACATATCCTTCACAAAGTGATAACTCCCCTCCCCCAATCTACTACCCCTCTGACATCATATATAGCTGTTACAGTTCCACTGACTCTATTCCTTATGCTGTACTCCATATCCTGTGAATATATATATATTTATATATATATATATTATATATATATATATATATATATATATATATATATATATATATATAAATAAATTGTAGCTGGCATTCATATTATTCAGCTTCAGCTTCATGTGTACACTGCAGTGATCAGGCACCTACACCATCCATGAAGTGGTCTCCTTGATAAGACAAGTGTCTATCGGATACCCTATAAAATCTTTACAACATTATTGATTACATTCCCCAAACTGTCTTTCGTATCCCCGTGGCCATCTTGTCGTTACCAGTTGTGCTTTCTAATCCCCTCACCTTCTCCCTTATCCTCACCCCACCCCTATCTAGCAACCCTCAATTTTTCCTCTATATCTCTGAGACTTTTTCTGATTAGTTTGTTTATGTATTCTATTCTTGAAAAAGCACTTCTAAGAGAAGAAGGTTTAGGGAGCAAAACAACAACAACAACAAAAAATTGATAGTGATCCACTGAAATGTCTCATTTATTTTGTTATCCTTATTATGACGTTCTGTGACTCCAACTGAATTGTATCAAGTTGTTATTCTATATGGACATGCTGGCAACAGGTCTTGATATTGCATGCATTATTATTCTACGTATATCATTTGTTTGATTATTCTTTCAAAAGTATTGGAAGAATAACTTGTTATGGTCTAGGTACTATGCCATATTCTGAGGGTAGATGAGTGAGACAGAGTGAAGTTCTGACCTAGTGAAACTAATATATTACTTGCTGCTTTGCTTTGGTGTTCCTTCTTTCTTTCTTTCTTTTTTTTTTTTTTTTTTTGGTCTTCCTATTCTCACAAGCCCTCCCTGATTTGTGAGTATTGGTAACTCTATTAATTCTTTGTCAGCACCACTGCATTTTTAATTTTTTTAACGTGCTTTGTTTTGTTTTGTTGTTTTGTTTGTTTGTTTTTTGTTTATTAACATTTAGTTATATTTTCACAATATCAGGCAGGCTTTCAACTAATATTTTGGAACTGGAAATTACTTACCTCCTACCAGTGAAATTACAGAAACATGAAGGGCTGAGTTCTAGCTCTATCTCTACAAGTACAGACTTTGTGACTTTTGGTAACCCCCTAAAAGCTCTGGGACTTAGTTTCCTTTAAGCCTAAAATCAATCAATCATATAAGCTATTTTATCTAAATTATCTGATGGTAAAAATCTGTGATTTAAAGATTTTTATGAAAAATACGTGGTGACTTACACCTTTATAGGTACAACATTTTTGTTTACAAATGTTATTTATTGATCTATCCCCTGTTCTTCCTCCTACTCATCCCCATGACAATTATTTCTATCCATCTCTCTTTGTGCACACATTGGAGAGTATTGTGAGAGCAGGATAAAGCTTGGTCTAAGAGAAGCAAGTGTGAGGGAGCTAGAAAGATGATCAACTCTATACATGACTCTCAACAGATGAACTCAATTACTGTGTTTCTGAGAAGATGGATCACTGATTGTCTTCAGAAGCTTCAGAGTCTCATCGTTCCTTTAACATTATTCTGTGCTTCTGTCTTTTACATGTTTAGCATGTACCTGGCATGTAGTCAATGCTTATTAAATGTTAATTATTAATATTGGACAGTAGCCTACAGTTGTTAGGCTTGGGTTTGCATTCTTCCTCTGTGTCACACTCACTGTATGAAGCAGGAAATACCACTTGCTTTCTCTCAGCTTCAGTTTTCTCATCAGTAAAACAGGCATGTGGTACTAGTCATCTCACATTGATTTTGTGGGGTTTTATCATATGTGAAGCATATGGTGCAATATCTGTGACAAAATAAGCATTCACTAAATGTTCGCTAATATTTTCTCAGTCTTAACTGAAAGGGAGAATTTCCTTTTTACTTGTTTTCTCTACCTTCTTACTACTCCCTATATACACAGTCCCATCTCTATCTCAATTTGAAGTATGCTAAATGAAGGTAAGAATATAATCTATCTCACTGAATGTGGTAAGGCAAAGAGGATTGAAACATGTAGAAAACCTTTTCTAAGATGAAAGATGTTATATGAAAATATTAGTAATCAATCACCATTAACTTCGTCATCTCCCAGTAGCAATCTATATGCCTATCATTATTTACATGACAATTTTGGTATACACTTCAGCTTATTAAAACACTGGGCTTTATCCATATATGCTAACTGTTTATTATCCGTGGCTTACATAGCATATTATGTTCACTTGACACATGAATAGCAGATAGGGCTTTTTCTCAGGTGGACCCATAACTCAATATATAGCAACTATTTACACTGCTGGTTGAGAAGCATCTCAAGGCAAGATCTGGGCTTATCGGCAAGAGTTCTGTGACCCATTAGTGATATCTGGCCTGGCCACTGGAGGAAAAGCAGTACCTCGTGTATGGATAATTTCAGTCCTCTGTTGGAGGGTATATTGTTTATGAGGAATAAGTTGAAGAGAAAGATATTAGAAAAATAAGTTTATTTTTAATATTTTATCCTACATTAATATTTGACTTTCCCCTGAGTAACTGAAGTTCAGAGATGAATATTGTCTGCTATCAAAAAACTTCTTGTTGTAATTAAATCTAACATTATTACAGATGTTTAAAGTAAAATTTGATCATAGAGGGTAAAGTAGCTGTCACTTCCAAAGATAACATTATCAAAATGTTATGTGTTCTTTGAGACTTTTATATTCTCAATACCTAAAATGTTAGATTTCATTAAATATTTTGAAATTGTGAATATATAAATTATAAATTTTGCAAAATAATTTCTTTTACTCCTCTCATTGCATTTCTCAGTTTTGTTCGGGAAATAATAAGATCTTACAGCACCAAAAAAAGTCAAGATGGTACTTTTAGTTAGCATATCAGTCTAGTCTGGGCATCTATAAGAACCATACAAAATTAATACTCCTCAGACTCACCTAAATTTGTAGTACAGAGTAATAGACCATGATCTGTCTATAGCCAATTTTCCATTTTCCAGAAAAAGTGGTCATTAATATTTCATCCGTTATCCTCAGCCCTCAAGACCAAACACATATCTGGAGAACTCAAGCAGGTGGAGCATACATAAACAAACTCACCAGGTTTATCATAGCCTGGGTTACTGGGTTAATAGCTTTAATCATGAGCTTTGAGAAGAGTGGGAGCCAAGGACACCTCAATCCATTGAGTTTGGGGTTTCTTTTGTTTTAGGTAGAATTAGTTCTCTGAGCTCTAAAGAGAATTGTTTCTCATTTAATAATATTATAGTAAGCTACTTCTCAGTGACACACAAAATATATAGTAATTTTAATTTCTAATGTTTAACTTCATGAGCTGTAGGACTTTGTATATATTCCAAGTCTGTGGCATGTAGAACACAATAAACACATTTCAAGTTAAAGGAAGAATAAAAAAATGTATATACTGAATACATTGAATGACAGTTTGTGTTATATGTACCTCATTAGTAAAAGTTTCCTTATTTTAAAGGAAAAGTATTTGAATTATATAAAGCTATTTATTTACGTGTTTGCCATTTTCTTGGGCTGGTACACAGTGGGCTTGTACATGCTCCACTTTAACTTGGTGGATTTTGGTGCTACATTGCCACCTTGTGGTTACTCATCTAAAGAGGTACTTTTCCTTCATTGTATGGTGCTTGTGTGATCACACACACACACACACACACACACACACCAGGATCCTGCAAGTCTGAAAGTAGGGCTTTATGTTTGGAGAGGTAAGAAAAGGAATATCTTTCTAAAAATAATCTTTTAATGCAGATACTCTTTTTGTATGATAAAAATCAGCTAAGTAGTTCATCAGTTATTTTCAAACATATGATGTTATAGTACATGTAATGGCATTTACTATAATACCATGATTTCAGTAATAAAGTGCAAACATGTCCCCTCCACTTGCCATAAAGATAAAGAGAAAAAATCTCACTCTGTTAAGAACTTGTTTACATCATATTACCTATCAATTCTAATGGGATAGGGAAGTAATGCAGAGAAAACATACAAAGTAAAATCAAGTTTCTTAGATGACTATGACTAAAAATTTCTAAAGCGGCTTGTTTAGAAATAAGAGCATATTACCATGTTTCCCTGAAAATAAGACCTAGCCGGACAATCAGCTCTACTGCGTCTTTTGGAGCAAAAATTAATATAAGACCCGGTTTTATATAATATAATATAATATAATATAATATAATATAATATAATATAATATATAATATAATATAATATAATATAATATAATATAATAAAAGGCAGGTTGTGCGCCTGACTTCTTGCACACAACCTTTTGTTTGTGAGATTTGTCCATATTGCTGAAGTTGTAGTTTTCTTTCTCACATTCTGTTACTGTATACTTGTTTCATGGCTAACAATCTTTGTCTGAAAGTGTAAAATATTACAGTGTTTTCGTTTTCTCTCACAGTCTTTGATTTAATGTGAGTTTGAATGTGTCTTCCTACCTTCACTTGTTATTTGTTTGCTCTCTTTTGACATTGGTTATTTATTGTTTCTCTCTTGTGACTCTGATTTCCCTTATTGTGAATCATCTTCCATGTCACCCATTCATTAGGTCACATGGGCCTTTAGTGACAAAGTAAGAGTGACTTTTGTTTTTTTCACTGTCTCCCAAAAGGCCAATTAAGATTGCATTCTTTCGAGAAGGCAACGATTGTGTCCCTTGTGTAGTTTTGTGGTTGCAGGTTTCTAATCCTCAGTAGTGGGAAAGAGAACATGATCTGTGGATTCCAGACCCCAAGACTTCATCAGCCCTCTTGCTGGGCTGAAGCCATCTTTCACCAGTGGTGCTGGTACTGCTGAGTTTACTACCTCATACTGTTTTATGTTCTTTGAAAACCTGGTTTCCTTGAAAAGGTGACCAGTCATGGTTAATTGTTTGCTGCCCAAGGGTACAGAGCTTCTTTAAAATTAAAGTTGACTCAAACCCAAGATTGATAAAGGATGAGATGGATGAGAACCTCTGCCTCAGGGGTTCCCACACCTAGTTACACATAAGAATCATCAGGGGGCGCTATAAAGAAATACCAATGCTTGACCGCAGTCCCAGAGATTGTGATTTCACTGGTTTGGGGAGAACCTGGAGTGTTAGTTTTAAAAGATTTCCAAGGTGATTATAATAGGTAGCCAGGAATGAAAGCCACTAAAACTTTTGTCTTTGTGAGGGATATATTCAATTCTACTGAACTGATTGATTTTAGCCTGTAAGTAAAGAATTTCTCTGCCTATTTGTTGTCATGGCAGACTCCCAGAGATGAGCCAGCATCTCAACATTTGTTTTCCCCAACTGCTGGACAATACCACAGATTTTACTCCTAGAGCATAATTTCTTATACTTGCTATTTTGATTCACAGCAAATGTAGATAGATTGTCCTAAATGGATCAGTACATTAGCCAGTCAGTTGTTAATAGCTAAATATGATTGAGCTTTCAGATCATGATTTGAAAGAGGTTGTGGTAATGGAAGAAGAGCTATTGAGACCTTCCTATGTTGAGGAGTATAATCAGGAGACAGGGAGGTGCAGAAACAAACAGATTATATTCGTGAACTTGCTTTTGGACTATGGTTCTGCCCTTGTGAACCTTGATAAACATCCTCTTAAGTTTCACAAGGGAAAAACTAGAAGAGTGGTTTGAAAAACATGGTCCCCTTGGCTTGTCAAAGAAAAATGGAGCTAACTGAAAGAGCTCCAAATAACCAAATCTCAAACACCATGAGCAACAAAATATATAAAATACTATTCGATTATAACTCAAAGTGACAAATAAATATCTGTGAATCCCTACTGGTATAAACAAATGTTTGGACAAATGAATGAATGAATGAATGAATGAATGAATGAATGGATAAATAAATAAATAAATAAATAAATAAATAAATGAGAAAAATCTCCCATAAGGGAGAATTCCAAATAATTTATAAAGATATGTTCCACTCCTTAAGTGTGAGCTATACATAGTGACTTTTTTTCCAGAGAGTACTGCATAGAAAGTGTGGCTTGGTGGCTTTATAGTGCAGCAACCTGGCAAACACTACCTCAGTCAGGTGATAAAGGCTACCATCATCAGTCGTAAACCATTTTGATAGCATGTACCAATGTGTAGGGGAGGGAGGTTTCCCACACCAACAAGCAATTCTTCAGACACCAGCTGGTGTTCTGCCATTCAATTCAATTCTGATACTGTCCGCCCAGAGATAGCATCAGACCCCATAAGTTAAGGGTCCAGTCCTATAAGACTGCATTCCCTGCCTTCAGATGCCAGTTGTAAGCCCAAGTAATTGTCGGTTCTAACCAGCCGGCTACAGATTAGAGGTTCCCACAATCCCCTCCTTGGACTTCAGACATCAGTCACAAGTCCAGGTTGTTCCCCATACTTTTGACCAACTGGCTATAAATCAGAGGTTTCCACAACCTGCTTCTTGGGTTCAGTTAATTTGCTAGTGCACGTGCAGAACTCAGAGAAACATTTTACTTGCTAGATTACCAGTTTATTATAAAAGGAGATAACTCAGGAACAGCCAGATGGAAGAGATGCATAGGGCAAGGTATAGGGAAGGGGCTCAGAGCTTACGTGGTCTCTCCAGGCACATCACTCTCTCAGCACCTGCACCTGTTCACCAATTTGGAAACTCCCAAACCCTGTCCTTTTGGGTTTCTATGGAGGCTTCATTGCATAAAAATGATTAAATCATTGGCCATTGGCAATAAACTTTAACCTCCAGCCTCTCTGTCCAACCTAGAGGTCAGGGGTGGGACTGAAAGTTCCAACCCTATAATCACATGGTGGTTCCATGACAACAACCAGCCCTCATCCTTAGGTGAGGTCCAGAGGTCACCTCATTGTCACCTCATTAACACCTTTATAGCTCTCATCACTTAGAATATTCCAAGGGTTTTAGGCTCTCTGAGCCAGGAGCCATGTAAGACCAAATATGAGAATATGCTTTGGTCAGCTGAATGACCAAATATATATTTCTTATAAATCCTAATATCTCAGTACCCTTGATGTGATGTATTAAGAATGCCACTTCACCTCTGTAGTCTTCCTCACAAAACTCCAGAACTCCAGTCTAACCATAAGGTTTTAAAAAAAATCAGACAATCCCGTATTGAAGGTCATTGTACAAAATATGTGAAAAGAACTACTCAAAACTGTTGATGCAACAAAGACAAAGTCTGAGAAACTGTCACAGCCCAGAGGAATCTAAGGAGACAAGAGTACTAAATGTAATGTGGTATCCTAAATGAGTTTCTGGAACAGACAGGACATTAGGAACAGAAAGGACATTAAGTTACAAACTAAGGAAATCTCAGTAATATATAGACATTAGTTAATAATAACATATTGATATTTGTTCATTAGTTGCGACAACTACAAGTATACCACAATAATGTAAGACGTTAACAATAGGGAAACTGAGTGCAAAATATATGGGAATGATCTTTACTATCTTAACAAATTTTCTGAAAACCTAAAACTATTCTACAATAAAATGTTTATGTAAAAAACAAAAAAGAAAGAGTGATCCCCAGAGCAGCAACAAAAGCAGCATCTGAGATCTTGTTAAAAATTCGGGTCCCAGCCAAGACCTCCTGAGTCAGAGACTCTGGTGATCTAGCATTCTGAGGATGGGGATTCTGATTCTGTGCTGGAGAACTGCTGATCTAGCAGGTTGGCCTAGAGTTCTGTTTTCCGGTCCTTTCATTTTATATGAGGTCATGTTACTTTTTCTTCAGTGCTCAAGAGTGAAGAATCAGATATGGCCTCCTGGTAGCTTCTGCTTACCTGGTTATCACCTTTCACAGAGGTGAAAGCACCTTTCATATGCTTGCTTCTCTTCTCCTGTTATTCAAATCTGATCTTCAGGGCCCTTTCCAGATCCAGTTGTGCTCTTGTCTTCCACAATAATTTCAGCACACACAGATCCCCTCCACCTCTGATGTCCCCAAACACATAACACATACCAACTGGAATGTTTCTAGAGGCCACAGATCACAACAGAGTGTGCATACTCTGGAGACAGAGATAACCTTGGGCAAAATATGTGATCTCTCTGTACTTGAGTTTCTTCAGCTGTGATTTGGGGATTAGAAAAGAGCATCTGCCTCATGGATTTTTGTGAGGATTGTGAGTTAATTCTCATAGGATGTTAAGAATAAAAGCCAGCACTTAGTGAAAACCTAATAAGTGTGAGCTGGTGCTATTATTAATGGTAAATGTCTTGCCCCTTAAATATTTCTCTATTTCTCCCAAAGTAGCAGGGTTTTGTGTGTAAAATAATGGCTCAGTTAAGACTGGGTGAATTGAGCCCACAAAAATCCTCTTTCAAAGATGGTGACCGTACCACCACCACCACCGCCACCAGTCTTGTAGGGTGCCTTGATTTTGAGTTGGCATGGTAGAAATAGTTCATGTTATTTATATAATGCTTTTAGATAAAGCTTAAGATTTGGTGGGAGAATATATACATATATATATGTATATATATATGTGTGTGTGTATATATATATATGTATATGTATGTATATGTATATATATATGTATATATATACAACCTAGGTTTGAATTAATCTTGCCGCAAGCTTCACCCCCTACAGTTGTCCTGTTATCAATGAAAACACCATCTTAATGTTGATCTAAGATTATCCTGCTTCTGAAGATTCTTAGCAGGGTTTGTTAGACTAAACTATGAGATTAGTCAGAAGAGAAATCAGCACCCCAAGGAGTGTTCTAGCAGCAGAATGTTTGGATAACGGGTTCAGATGTTTGCTACCTTGCTCTTTGTAACAGGTTAAATACAAATGCAACAGTTTACATGATATAAATACACAAGGCCTGGGTGTTTTGTTTTTCAGATGGGGATTAACGTGGTGGACTCTGCAGTATCAGGATTAGGTGGCTGCCCTTATGCAAAAGGTGCTTCTGGAAATGTAGCCACTGAGGATTTGATATATATGCTTAACGGCCTGGGGCTCAATACAGTAAGTTAGTTTTACATATTTCAATATTCATGAATTCCTTCCATATCCAAATTGGAATGTGTTTTAGATTTAGGAAGCAATTTTAAGGTCAAAGTTTTACTGCACTTTTGCTATTTACTGAAATGCACAGTGGGAAAATAACAATACAAATTCTTTGGGAAACTTTATAAAGTAACTTACTGCTATAGTTCAATCACCAGTAACGCTACCATTTCACATTTTTATAATGCTGCCTGACCTCCAAGTACTTTTTTTTTATGTCTTATCTGATTTGATTTCACACACTTTGTGAATTAGAGCCTGTGTCTTTCCTGTTATGATTATTGTTTTCTCAGTTTTCTTTTTTTTTATGGATGTTTTCCTTGGGAAGAAATAGACATCTTGATTTTCTCACAGTGACAACTAAGGGTTCTGGAAAAGAGCCCAGGACACTTTTAAAATAGTCAGTGGAAGATCAGAGCTTAATCATAGTAAGCATGTAAGATACTGGACAACAAGAATAGTCTCTTTACAAGTGGTACCTGAAAAGTCACATGCTCTATAATAACATGCATCAAAATCAGCACCTTGTTTTGCCACATGCTTGTTAACGTGACTTATTAGTATATAAGGCAGACTTTTTTTAAGGAAAAAAATATAAAAGGCAAGAAAACTGTTCACAGATGATTAGAAGTTCAAAATGTTTTCTGAGATGTAAAAACATCATCTGAATTAAAAAATGGAATTTTCCATCTCTTTTTATCTCCCATCTCTCCTCTTTTCTCACTCTACTTATATTGCTCCTGCAAAAACACCAAACATGCCTGTAGTCTCCATTTCTGCATCATTCTATTTCTCACCTCTGCCCCTCACTCATGCTTTCACTACCACTTAGAATGGCCTTCCTCCTCATACTGGATTTCACTTGGAGAGTGAGGCACCACCATCCTCAAAAACTCTCCTTCTAGCTTCTTCCCGTCTATCCCCCAGTCCCACATTGTTGGGTTCCTCTCCTGATTGCTTCCTTCCTACCCTCTGTGACTCAACTTCTAAACCAAAGGTGATCTTCTGTGTCTAGCTCCCCCTACAGCCAGAGAGCAATTATTACAGCTTATTCATACTGCCTGCCTGTTTCATAGGGATGCTTAGTAACATTCATTGATTTCATATGGCACTAAACACCAAATTGCTTATAAACACCAAAAGCTATTGGCTGTCTTCTCTGATTAGGAATAAATATTGTTTTCCTTACAAAGTCGCTTAATCATTTCTATTAGAAATGCATGGCCATGACAAAAACTGAAGAGAAATAGATCTTTTCTTGGAGATTCAGACAACTGAATTGAAATCACCTGATGCTTAATATGTGTCAAGTCATGTTCTATAAGTTGGTGGTCCAAATGCAAATAAGCCACGTCTCCATTCCTAAGAATTTTACAATTCAAGGAGAACTGTTAGGTAGAGTAGCAGCTACCATTCAACCAGTTGCCCACACTAACAAGCCAAGGGTCTCTGTGGAATCTGGTGTCACTATGGTGCCCATGCCCAATAAATGACCAAGAGTCACTAGTTTGGCTTCTAAAATATGTCAGCTGTTTTTTCCTTTCTTACTAACCTTGCTATAACAACATCAGCACAAGTCCTGGTCTCTTTCCTGGGTATTCATCTTCCACACTGTTCCACTGCCTTCAAACTTGCCTGTAAATTTATATCCTCCATGCTACCATCAGAGGATTTTATACAAAATGCAAATATGAATATGCCTTGCTTCTGCTTGAGCACTCATGTTAGTGGATTCTCATTTTCTGAAAAGTGAGGCTGTGCTCTGTCACCTAATAAGGCCTGTTTATACATTTCTGCTCATCTCTGCCCATCATTCTCCACATACACGATGGTATATTCGGATGTCGTGTACTGCTCTCTGCCTACAGTGCGTCCTCACTCCTTCTCAACGGCTCATAATCATGGATTAGTATTTACCTTCCCTGGCGCCCTTCCGTGGCACATTCCTCTCCATTCGCCATCACTCAGTGAGTTGATTGCCCCACATCTTGGCCCTCATAATCATCTCTGTCCGTGACTTTAAGTACAATAGTACAGGATTTTTTTGTTGAGGGGGTCCATATCACCTGCTTGACTATAAGCACCCTGAGGACAGAAACCATATTCTACGTGAGATTCTTGAAACCCCCAGAACATATTATAGTACATGAAATATATTTAAGCACCTGGCAAATGATTTAAGAAAAAATGCAGTGGGCAGCCAAGATCAAAAGCTTCTGGCAGGAGAAATGTTTCTCTTTAGAATGGGAAGCTTTCAAGTACAGTGAAGTTTAAAGTACAAGATTTCCCAGATTTATTCCACAAGTCGATTCATTAAGGCTTACTTGTTCACTGTGTGGCCGACACTGTGCGTGGAAGTAGGCATAAAGAAGACAGGAGCAGCCCACCTGCATTCACGTATCATGAAGCTGACTGAGAGACCTGTGAACAACAGAGGCTTGGTCATCATCCTTACTAATGCAAGACTAATGAAGTCCCTTGGCTGAACATGAAGAAATAGGATGAATGTCAACATTCAGTACGTTGTGGGTTTTACAAACTGAAGGCAAGACCCTCCACCTGTGAAAAGATTACAGCTCACTTTATTGCAGTGACCTGAAACCAAACCCACAATATCTCTGAGATTCAACTGGTAATCTCAAAAAGCAGCCTCATAGGGAGATTCAAGATGGTGATCACTTAAGTACATAAATGTTGAATAATTATGGTGTACACCTGAAACTAACATAAGATTGTATGCTAGCTATAATTTTTAATTAAAAAGTATTTTAAAAAAGAATAAATGCAGTGTTTTTTATAATGATATCTGGTCATTAAATAAAATGGTGGAGAAAGGCCACCATTTCTTCTTTGGTATGATATTCCACTACTTAATTGTTACAAATGGAATTCTTGGAATGCAAAGAATGTTGGTGACTATAATTTTCCTATGATTTCTTGCTGAATATAATTCAGAAATGAAAGACAGGTGTAGATAATTATTTACAAAATTTAAATCTCAGTAGATTAAGGATGTTAAACTAAAATGTGCCAGATAGTTCACCTAAAGCCATTACCATGACAAAACCAAATTTCTCAGAACAAAGCAAGTGTTAGTACCCTAAGAACAAGTTTATAATAAAAAGAAATAATGAAAATCATTTATGTGTCATTTTACAAAATACTTGTCTTGATCCTTCTTAATTAAACAGAAGTAAACCACAAAGAAAACAGTGTTATAAGTATCTAGAGAGAAGTAATTGGTTATATTAGAATGATGATCTCTTTACGACCCATGTTATAAAAAGCCCCTATGAGTATTTGTACTTGTCTATTTTAAGAAAATGACAGATTTACAAAAATATTAAGAAGTACTCCTTAATAGCAAGGAATGCTGAATCTGTTCAATTTTACTTCCATATTGTTTCTAGTCCATGTTGAAGAGTTATGTAATGCTACTTGGGTGCAAATCTCTGATTACTCCACCTCATGCTCTTCCTCCCTCAGTAACAGTGAAAGGTGCTGGGTGGAGACCTCCATGGTGACCTTTTGTTCCTCCTAGCCTTGAACTTGGCCTTTATACCCAACTACCTATCTGTCATCCATGGATTTACCTAAGCCTTTGTTGATCCTATTTATGCTTACAGACAGTACAACGTCTCAGGCAAACAACTTCCAGATGTTTACTAATGCTACTTCATTTTATTTGACCTACAGCTACCTCCTTCAGTATGATACCAGTAATGGTGTTTCTGTGTATGGTTAAAATATGTGTATTCAACTTTCCTGTATTTCCTATAGCTTTATCAAGTTTATTTCTTTATTTAGTAAAAAGGTATTCCACCACCGCCCCTCCCCCCCCAAAAAAAAGCTTCTCCAAACCATTATCATTCTAGTTGGCTTTCACTGATATTTTGTGGATTGCTGTAATTTTTTTGTTCTTTCTAGAGTTTAGGTACCAAACCTGACTGAATTACGCGGATTTATTCAGGTGTGGCTAGCCTGTGGTTGTTTTATACAAGGGTCAAATTTAAGACAGGTTTTAATAAAGCAGAAAAATTTTAAATGTTGACTTATATTGTTCATGAAAACAAAAGTTGCCCCAAAATCAATAGTGAGCAGTATTTTGTTTAGTAATTTTAAATGGTCAAATGACTACTAATAAAATTACAAAGGATCTATTTTGTCCTCTTTCTCCCTAATCCCTCTTCTCTCCTGCTATCCCTTCTTTCTCTTACCAGGGCGTGAATCTTTACAAAGTGATGGAAGCTGGTAACTTTATTTGCAAAGCTGTGAATAAAACCACAAACTCTAAAGTAGCACAAGCCTCCTTCAATGCTTGACTTGAATGAATTTGTGACTTAAGGATGAGAAGATTCATTTCAGCTACAGATATTCATCTGAAAATCATTACTGTCAATTTGTTCTGAAATGTGAAGTTATAGACAAAAGTGGGGGAAAAAGAGATACTTTTAATACTACTGGATACATTTTGAAGTCAACAGAAATACCAGCCATCAGGTAAATTGCAAACTGAAGCTAAATAATAAAATTTGTAGACATGCTTTTGAACATGGAGAAAAGTCTACTCTTTTGCAGTTATAGAAATAACTTCTTAATTTAGTAGACGTGAAAATTGACTTCAGATTTCCCTAAGTATCAAATGCTGTGTTAATACTTAATCAAGCTGGCTTATGAGTTCCTGCATAGTGTGCAAAGTGTGTGGCCTCGATATTATGTATATGCCTCTGGATCTCAACTTTCCATTTGCCAAGTCAGTTAAATTATGGACCAAGAGCCAAATCGCCATCTGAACCTACATAATTTTTAGCAATAGAACTTTTACATTTCAAGTATGGCTAACATCTGTTAACTATTTCAGTGACTTTATCTTGTTCCAAAAGGCTGTGGTCAATGGCAAGACGCCATATCCTGGAAACATTACGACCTCCCATGTTTGTTACATGCTTCCAGTTTACCATACTTTTCCTTTCATCAGTTATAGTAAAAACCAGCATGGTGTTACTCAACTATGGAGAAATAGAAGGCACAACTTCCATCTGGATGTCTAAATTGCAGTGATGAGGATAGATTGATACATGTGCCATAATCCACGTTTCGTAATTTTCAGATCATTTCCAAATTGCTCAGTGAAATGTCCTTGTGAACCTAAGAATATGAATCCAATTTTTAATTCATAGAATAAACTTTTTTTCATTCATTCAGGGTGGTTTGATTAAATCACATCTTTTTTTGTTGACTTTTTTATGGTTATTTTTAAAGTTGAACTGGCTTAAATTTTATCTTTTGTACTAGAATTCGTGGCCAGAAATAGCACAAATTAATATATCAAGTTGAGAAGAGGAACAAGAGAACTATGTTAAAAAAAACATGTCTGTAACCTATGCAAATCATATGGGTGCAGTGTTATTACATGCAGGTCTGAAACATCAGTTCTATTATTTATGTAGACTTCTCCAATAATACTGGGTGATCTTATCTTTGAATAAATTTGAATATAACTTGAAATATGAATGTGAGCATTGTGGACTTTCTATTAAGTATTCACCAAAACCATTGAAATGAAAAGGAATTCAATGAAGTAAGAAAAGTACTGATCACCACTAAATTAACTTTTAAAGACAGATAATAATATGAATCATGAGGTAAACATATTATCAGTAATTGACAAAATCAAACTATATTCCCATGGAAGAGACCAACTCATCAGGTTGTATGACGGCTGGGAGAGCAGGAGTTTGTCACCCAGAGTACTGAGCAACTCTTTGCATTTGGGTTAGTGTTTGGGGTTGGAGGCAGTGTAGGGACACAAACAGAATGGCAGCTCTTCATGGATGTCCCAATTCTGTCTCCCCTGTACATCTATCTCCCTTCACAAAGAACAGGGCCCTGCACTCTGGGGCTGTAATAGGACACTGCCCTGACTGTGCACAGCAGGATATACACCTCCCCATCTTCTGAGGAGACTGAGTTTTCCTGTCTCTTACAGATCTGTGACAGTTTCCATTCTGATATATTTGGAAAAGCATCTGTTGGTGCAAAGTGCTTATAGAAACATCTAAGGGCAAAACTTTGCTATTTTGAAATAAAAACCACAGACTCTCTAAAAGACAGAGCAAGCAGTCAGAAACCCCAGGTGCAGCCTGGTGCACACTTACACGGCACACACATCAGTCTACCTATTGATTCATTTCTGAGAGTACTTTGATTCTTCCTAATCACACACACCACGAGAAAGTTTGTGTTTTAGCTATCTGTCATCCTTTCTCCACCCAAACATCCTAAATCCCTCTGCTAGCTTAAAGTACTTTTCTGTTTTTTCTTTTTCTTTTTTTTTTGGTGTGGATGGGGGTTACATAATCACATAATCACATAATCACATAAAGCTTCCAGAAGTCCATTGGCAGAATCCCCCCCAAAGCTATATTTCATCTAACTAGGAAGCCTTGGAATCATTGCAAGACTCACCTAAACAACCTACCGCCACACAAACCCATACCAGGGTGAGCCTTGGGGAAAGGCATGGAAACGGCAAAGCAATTGTGGCCTTTATTGAAATACATGTCAAAATAATATTTTATAATATCTGTCCGTAAGTCAAGGAAAATACCCTTTCTAGAATATGTAATGTATTTTATCATTTTTATATGTGTTGATGACCTACTGTATACTTTAAGTCTTTAAGGCTGAGTCACTGAAAACTAGAAATTTTCTAAATTTTGGATTCATAAAATTCACAAAGCAAATAAATGGAAACTGGCTATGACTTTATGAGAAAATTTAGAATGTCCATTTATGTTATTCATTCTGATCACTGTGTCATTTAATAAATACCATTTTAGCTGTACTCATATGGCTACTCATCTATATACGGGCATCCTGAATCTCCAAAATGATGAACTCCAGATATAAGACTCACAGATTATTTAGCATAGAATAAATAAGCCACAGACACCATCCCTATCACAAATTGTGAAGAAGAAATAAAACTAAGGCCTGGGAATCAGCCAGAAATCTGAATTGAAGTAATAAGCAAGTGAAGGATTGCCGAGAATACCAATAATCATTTGCAAATTGCTCTGTGCACTAGAAGATATAAATTTTGTGCTTGGTGGGGCACGTATAAAAGTTAAAAGAATAGTTGGGGAGATAGGGAGGAAGGGATTGGGCGTGGGAGAGGGGTGAGAAACTATTTTCTGCCTTTAGCCGCTCTAATAGAAGAGCACATTCTGCTATGGTAGAGTGTTACAGTTAGTCTGCTGTAAAGTGCACATAATACGAAACCTGAATTCGATAGGCTTAAGCAACAACACAAATTATCTCAAATATTTCAGAAATATTGCTTTTCCACCATCATTTAACTCTGTGGTTCAATTATGCTACAAGCAAAAAGTTTCTCCCCATTTTCCTGCCTTTCCTGTCTCAAGGTGTTGGCATATTTTCAGGCCTCACATTCCAATAAATGCTAGTTAGAAGGAAAAATAGAAATGAGTTTAATTCAAAGATATGAATATTTAAGAAAGGAAACCATTCCATCTGAACTCTGTATTTATTTTATATATATATACACACACATATATATGTGTGTGTATATATATATATGTATATATATATATACATATATATATATATATATATGTATATATATATAAATTTCCTGAGCCCTTAATACTTCTTTAGGGTTTATTTCTTTCCTAAACGTTTGGGAGCAATGCTTATAGAAAATTCTTAATGTCTATGTTGAATGTTTGAGTTAAGTAATACATACATATATGCACCAAAGAGGTATTAAGAAATGTTAGAGAAACTAAATTGTCGGAGAAACAAATATTCTTTTAAGCAGGAATCAAACCATCAGAACTGGTACAAAAGGTTGACGGTATAATAACAAAAACTTTCCTGAGTTGGAAAAGAGGCATTAAGTACAATAAGTACTGCTTATAATTCCTTTCTGTCTTTCTGAATCTCTTACACTCACACATTCACACACACACACACTCGCACTCATAAGTGCATAGGTGCATAATACACTATTCCGTTAGAGCCAGTAAAGCTCAATTTCCTCATCTAAACTTCCTGGAACTTGTCTCTTCTTCTATCTCAGGAACAAGAACTACACTGCCTCTTCAAAAGTCCGCTGCAACATGTCAGGGAAAGCAAGCCTATTACATCAGCTGTCATCTGTGCGATTAAGAGAGATAAAAATTTCGTAATGATTTAATATCAAGGCCTCATTAATTCAGTATTCCTTAAGTAGTTCAGAACCAAGTCTTAGGATAGATATAACCCTCAATTCTCTATGAAAGAAACAAGAAACCAAACTTACTCTTTGTCATCTCAATTCAGGCTGCACATTTGATCAATCAGTGGTAGATTGGAGTGAAGGTTTATTAATTCTGATGCCTGGACTTCACCTACCAAGATTTTGATTTAATTGGCCTAAAAAGCGGACCTCAAGCATCAAAAAATGTATACAAAAAAAAAATGTGTACAAGGCAGTCTCATGTGTGGTCAGAATTGAAAATCCCCACTCTAGCGTAGTGGTTTTTAAAGTGTGGTTCTAAGACCAGCAGCGTCAGCAACATGGCCTGCTTTCCCCAGCATCTTTAGCCAGGTGAACCTGGATCATCTGAAAGTCAGCTCATGAAATCCAATACCATTGATGTGTGTTTACTCCAGAGAGAAGGGTAAGCAATGGAAAGCCAATTCATCAGAACACAATTAGAATTCACTAGAAATACAAATTATTGGGCCCCAACCCAGATCTACTGAGTCAGATGCTCTGGGTTGAAGCCCAGCAACCTGTTTTTGCAGGCCCTACAGGAGATTCTCAGGCCCCCTAAAATTTGTGAATACTGTTCTAGGGTGAATTGCCTTCCAAAACAGTAATTCACTACCATTGTAATCAACAGAAGAGAAAAATGGACAGGAGTGAGTTTATTGATGTTCTACATTCACAAAGCATAGCATCATTTCAAACCAACACACAGTAATCCAAATGATCATATCATCTCACATTTCCGAAGTGAACAGGGCTTACAAGGGAGAAGTGGAATATGCAAAACAAATGCCAGCGTCCCCTGCCACATCCATTCCCTGGACTCTCATTCCCAGCTCCATAAGACAGATGGAAGAGCCATGGAAATAGACTCATCATCAGGGTGTCCTCAGAAGGCTTGAGTCTGAGACAAATTCTACTACTTTTCTGTATACGCACATGTTATCCTCCAAGGTTATTATAAGTGTGAAAGCAAATTAAAGCGAACACTAGGGAACACTCGGGATAGCCATAAAGAAGATTAAAAGTAATGCATCGAATGAGGAAAAGAGACATTGTCACTACACTACATTGCCCCAATGAGAGAGGAGGTTTAAAAGACTTACTGCGCATCCATCAGTCTTGAGTCTTTTTTGGCGCCACCTGATCTATTACTCAATAGCTATACAACCTTGGTCAATTTACCTAATACCTTTAAACTTCTCTTCCTTCACTTATAAAACTTGGATTAGAATACCCCTTATTTATACAGCTCTTGGAAGGCTTTCATGAAATAATGCTTACTAGTGTTTGGCAAAGTGCCTGGCCCTTAGTAAGTGCTCAATAAATGTTAAAATGTTAACTATGATCATTTTTATTATCCCCTTCTATGACACTGCCTCCTCCTCCATTATGGACTGGAACTCCTCCTCCATTATGAGTCATTGAACCCTCAGGGAGGCGCTAGTAAAAGATCATCCTTATCCTATTTCATGTAAAGGGTGCATTGTCTTAAAGAGCCTGCCATAATCCCAAAAGGAAAGCTCACCATCAAACCTTGGAAGCATGTCATCTTAACCTGACACCAAGGGCCCCTGCTTTACTTACTATGCTGCATCCCTGAGCTCTGCATTCTGAACTAATTCTTGTCCATATTTCTTGTAATTAGTTGTAAGTAGGAACTTACTATGAGACTTTTACTGAGTAAACCTGTTTGAAGATTATCATAATAGGCTCAGTCTCCATACTCGGCCTCATTTAAAGTCAGAAATTTCATGAACATTAGGAATCTGTCCCAATTTCTTGGCAGTTGGACAAGTCATCAGGTAGATGTTTTGCCGCATGAACTGCCAGTGTTTATATGGTGGGCTCTCTTGCCAGGAGGGCTTCTACTTTCTCCTTGTTCTACAGAAGATCATTCTACATGCCTCCATTATGAGGCTGTGTGCTTAGCTGAAGAGGTCTATTCTTCATCTGCACTTTGGCCTAACTGGGTCATAGTATCACACTTATGTGGCTTATAGAAGGGATTACACCCTTCTAAGAATTGAGAAAAATACCTCAGAACTTCTGGTGACTGTTTCATATGAACTGTCCCTTCTCCAGCTAGTTTAAAGCCTCTGTCATTGATAAAGTAGACCAACACATCACAGGTAGCCAGGCTACTATCCTGAATCGTCTGAATCCTGAAAAGCTGCCTCTCAATCAGGTTTTCGCAGTGGCCTCTATCTGTACATGAATGTCAATGTATTGGATTGTTAGGCAGACTTTCTGGAAGCATTCTGAGAGGCCTGAGGCATCACAAGGAAAGACTGCCTGCTCTTTCCAGGAGTGTTATCCAGGTAAAGCAGGATTATGTGGGAGTCAGCTGACAAAACTCATATTCTAAATGTGCATATACTCCAAAGCAGATGGGAAACCATGGACTTAGAATACCAATGTCTGCCTCCTTTTTAAAAAAAATTTTTGAAAATAATTAATTTGGAAATATTTCCATTGTTAGATTGTGTTGCTAAAAAATGTGTGTGTTCTCCTATAACACCTTCCTAACTACTCATTTTAAAACATTGAAAAATGACTGTTTCACTGTCTAAAATTCTCAGTAGTTTTCTTTTTAAAATGTATTTGTTAAAAATATAAGAGTCTAATTTCTTCTCATAACTTTGCAAGAACAACTAATAGACATTAGGAAAGCAGCAATTATATTTGTAAACTTCAGTGAAGTGTTTTCTATGACATTGGTGGATGGCATCTAAAACCTTGGTCATGGTTTTGTAAGTGTAGCCCCAGATACACTTCTTTTTAGATTCAATAGCTTGGTAGCTTTCTCCCCCAGCTTTATTGAAATATAATTGACACATATCATTATGTGAGTTTAAGGTGTACAGCATGTTGATTTGATACACTTACATACTGCAATACCCTGTTTCCCTGAAAATCAGACCTAGCCAGACAATCAGCTCTAATGTGTCTTTTGGAGCAAAACTTAATATAAGACCTGGTATTATATTATATATTATATTATATTATATTTTATTATATTATAAAGACCCAGTCATAGTAAAATAAGACCAGGTCTTATATTAATTTTTGCTCCAAAAGACGCTTTAGAGCCGATTGTCTGGCTAGGTCTTATTTTCAGGGACACATGGTATTACCACCATAGTGTTAGCTAACACCTCCATCACATCACATAATTACTATTACTTCTCTTGTGGTAAGAAGATTTATGATCCATTCTTTAACAACTTTCAAGTATATAATAGATTATTAACCACTATAATCACCATACTAGAAGGTTGATTACCAGGGTCTAGAGAGTAGGGGAAATGGAAGAGATGTTGGTTAAAGAGTACAGACTTTTCTTTATAAGATTAATAAGTTATGGGGGATCTAATATCTGAGTTTTTATTATAGCAACCTATATAGGGTACATATAAAGAAAACCAAATCTATTGGCCAGCCCTTAAGCTAAAACCAGTATGCCTTAGGTTTTATCAACTCTTTAAGTTCTTCACAGATGTTGAAGATCAGATGAGTTCAGGTTAGAATTATGAACGATGAGGAAGGAGGGGGAAATATTGGATGACAAATGTTAGGAGCGTGAGTGGGAATAGATGTATGTGTTTCTGTAAGGGGTTGTGGACACAAGCAAAGGATGGTGTTCAACGCAGGCATTGCAAAGCTCTTAGTCCTGCTTTTACTACTCAGGTGACTAGAGACTGTTGCCTGGACCCACTGGACTCCTGTAAGCAGCACACCACCGTCATTAGGTATTTGATGCCATCCTCCAAAGTTGTCATTTGGGAAGTCACACATTCCTATCGATGACATTATCTCTCAGAATTGTGTTGAGCCCCTTCCATATAAGAAGCTAAATATCACTAATGTTCAGCCACATTGTGTTTTGACATCATTCTGATAATGTTAGCAAATACAGTATTAACAATATGTTGGTTTTATGTTTTGTTAATATTGTTAACAATCGTGATATTAACTAGTTGAATCATACACAATATTCACTATCCAGGCTGCCCAGAGAATTGTTCAACTTTTCAGGTAAATCAAAAGAATGTGTCAAAATTTTGAAAAACAATTTTAGTGAGCCACAAATAAACACATTAGCTTCACACATGAAATGTATGACTAGGTATCCATAGTTACAAGGCAGTGATCTGAAGGATTATCACTTACTTCTAGCTTTAAGTTGTTTTAAAAAAATCATATGCTATTTTATTTTTTATTTCTCATAACTCAGATATAGCACCATTTAATATATCTAGATGAATTAGAGCTGGACTTTAAAAATACATGATTTTCCATGGTGAGTGAAGGTGTCCACTTCATATCCAAAATATTTAAAGAACAAACATTTCTGTGGGGAGTACTTTCGTAGTCAGTATTTATTTGCTCCCCAGTTTTAAAAACTCCTCACAAAACCCAAGTCCATTCCCAGTACACATTTAATATACCATTCTAACATAATTTTTCTGTTATCTCCTACTTCCCTACCCTTCACAGCCTCTGTTCAAATTCCCTCAACATGAATCATTACTCCCGAATGCCTTGCCCTTCCTCATGCTCATTTCTTGGCCTCTGATATCCTCCCTCTTGTAGCTTTTCTCATCCAGTATGTTCTTACGGCAATTTGTTCATACTCGTTCACTCTTCAGTGTGATTATTTGCTATGTGCCAATCTTTCTGACTATAGACGCTGCTGAGCTGCTGAAATAGAGAGGCTGCATCATACATACCTAAGTATCCCCAGTACCTCACATGATACGTAACATATTGTAGCATCTCGTGGGTATATGTTGAATGAATTGACATAACTTCTTGATAAATTGGGGATTTATGATAAACTTCATTCTGTAACAGTCTCAGTTTTTATTTTGGTGTATGGGGAAAAGTATAAGCCCTGCCCTCAGTAGCTTAAGAGTTCTAATGTTTTGGGGGAATTGTGCCTTCCTTTTCCAAATTTGGAGGAGTTCTTACTCTTAAGTCACCTCTTGGCATTTTCAATTTCATTTACTATTTTAAATCCCTGATAATGGGGAAGCCCAGCAGAATGATAGTAAGCAACCAAAATATATTTGATGTTTGAACTACTTTTGCTAGGGTTGCCTCACATACAAGTTAATAAGCTGTGGATGAAACTTGTAGGTTCTCCTGTAAATAATTGAAGAAGCACAAGTGCAAATCAGGGTTTTTATTTACCTACAGGTTTCAGAGCAGTACATTTTATTCATTTCACAAGTATTTCTGAAATGAATTGATTGAGCACATATATAAAATAAATACTTTGCTAAGTTCTGAAGTTTTGGTACTGAAGAGGCAGAAGTAGTCCCCATTTTTATCGCTATTACATTCTAATTCTGAGAAGGTACCTCAGTGCAAGTTTGGTATTCGCACTACAGGTTGACAAGTACAGATGTAATTTAGTAGCTCTTAAGTGGACTTTATGTACTTGACAGGGTCTTCCAGGTAAGGATCTACATGGAGCACAGATATAGATCAACTAATACTATTAGGAACCAATGACTGGATAGTGCTTAAGTGGAAAAGTATAAAGGAGTTTTCTAGCTGAATGGTGTTAATCTCAATTTTATGCCTTTCTGGCACACTATGCACTTCAATTTGTCTATTTTTATGCCTGCCATTTTTAGTCATAATGGCTGCAGAGTGAGTTTAACTCACTCTGACCTCAATCTCTAGCATGTGTGAACAATCATGTACCATTTTATGAATTTATTTATTACCTCTGTTGTCAGTTCTTTATTACAATGCACAAGTTAAAGGGCATAGTTTGCAAATAAAAATATAAATGTTGAGACCTTGAAAGTCTAAGCCTATGGATACCTTATAAATTCCCATTGATTTCTTCATTATTCAAAAAATATTAATGAAATAGAGACTTAAAAAAAATAGAAAAGATCAATGAAACTAAGAGCTGTTTCTTTGAAAAGATAAACAAAATCACCAAACTTTTAGCTAGGCTCACCACAAAAAAAGGGGGAGAGGGGCTCAAATAAGTAAAATTAAAAATGAAAAAGGAGAAGCTACAATTGATACCACAGAAATAGAAAAGATCAAAAGAGACTACAATGAACAATTATATACAAACAAAATTAGACAAGCTAGAAGAAATGAATAAATTCCTAGAAACATACAACCATCCAAGACTTAAATAATAAAGAGATAGAAAATCTGTATAGAATGATTGCTGTATGAGGATATTCAATCAGTAATAAAAACCTCACAACAACAAACAAAAGTGGAAAAGCCACTGGATGGCTTTGATGGTGACTTCTACCAAAAGTTCAAAGAAGAATTAATACTAATTCTTCTCAAATTCTTCCAAAAAATGGAAGAGGAAAGAACACTTTCAAACTCATTTTATGAGGCCAGAATTACCCTCATACCAAAACCAGACAAGGACACTACAAAGAAAGAAAATTTCAGGCCAATACCCCTGGATGAACATAAATGCAAAATCCTGAACAAAATATTAGCAAATTGAATTCAACAATATATTAAAAGGATCATACACCATGATCAAGAGGGATTTGTTCCAGGAATTCAAGGATGGTTCAACATCTGCAAATTAATCAGTGTATACACTACATTAACAAAAGGAAAGATAAAAATCATCTGATCATTTCAATAGATGCAGAAAAAGCATTCGACAGAATGCAACATCCATTTATGATAAAACCTGTCAACAAAGTGGGAATAGACAGAATAAACTTCAACACAATAAAGGCCATCTATGACAACCTCACAGATAATACTCAATGGTGAAAAGCTGAAAGCCTTTCCTCAGAGGTCATGAACAAAGAAGAATGTCCACTCTTGCCACTTTTTTTCAACATTTGGAAGTTCTAGTATTGGAAGTTCTAGTCACAACAATTAGGCAAGAAAAATAAATAAACGGTATCAAAATTGGAAAGGGAGAAGTAAAACTGACGATTTGCAGATGACATGATAGCATAGATAGAAAACCCTAAAGACATCACCAAAGAACTGTTAGAACTAATAAAAAATAGTATAGTTGCAGGACACAAAAATCAATATATAAAATCTGTTCCATTTCTACACACTAAAAAACTATCAGAAACAGTTATTAAGAAAATCACATTTACAACTGCATTAACAAAAACAAAATTCCTAAGAATATTTTAACCAAGGAGATGAATGACCTGTATACTCAAAATTAAAGGTACTGATGAAAGAAATTGAAAAAGATGCAAATAAATGGAAAGATATTCACAAACCACACACCACACATCAAACATACCACACAATGGAATACGATTCAGCCATAAAAATAATCGGATCTTGCCATTTGCAACAACATGGATGAACCTCGAGGGCACTATGCTAAATGATAAAAGTCAGATAAAGCAAGACAAATACCATATGATCTCACTTACATGTGGACTCTAAAAACAAACAAAAAGCAGAGGTGGGCGGGTGACACTGAAGGGGTCAAACAGTACAAACTTCTGGTTATAAATAAAGTCATGGGTATGTAATGTAGTGCTTGGTGACCATAGTTAATAATACTGCATTGCAATATGTAAGTTGCTAAGACAAATCTTAAAAGTCCTCATCACAAGAAAAAAAAATTGTAACTATATATGGTAACAGATGTTAACTAGACTTACTGTGGTGATCATTTTGCAACATATACAAATACTGAATCCTTACGTTGTACACCTGAAACTAATGTTATATGTCAATTATACATCAATAAAATAATAAGTATTTTTTGAGTGCCTATCGTACACTTAGAATTGTGTTTGCCTGCCAGTAACAAGGATGCAGAGGTACATGGTGGCAGGTATTGTTCTAATGCCCTGTGTAATTAAATATCTGATGTCATTTTTCACGTGTGACCACAGATAGCTTTTAAGACCCATGCCGCCCTGACTTACCCTCTGTGCCACATGTGGGCAAGCTGATGAGAATGCCCAGGTGCTCTCTCCATCGGTGCCAGTGGGGAATTTCAAACCATACAGTTACCAGCAGGAAAGTTGGAATTGTACCTTGCCTCTAACCCCTAGTCACAAAAACATTCAGGGCCATTTACCCCTTTCTTCTCATGAGCCATAGTCAGATCTGCTTGGATACCTTCCCTGATCTTCTCAGAAAGATTCAATATGTGAGTAATACATATCCTCATATCCTCTTGGTGTGCGTGGCATCATAAAGTCTCAACATCTGAACCAATTTGGGTAGAGGCCCATCCTGTCTATGTAAGTGATGAAACACCCTGTAATATTACCTTTTTGCTTCACCATGATGAAAACATGTTATCTTTCATCTTTACACTGGTTTCCTCATGGGCCCAAGAGAGATTTTTAGCTCCAATCTTTACATGCACATTCAAGGCCAGAAGAAGGGGCAATTACATTCTTGCTGCATCTGTCTCTTTTTAGAAGGAAAATTGTAGTTTTCCCATTGTTATTTGCCAAATTATGTCATATCATTATACTTAGCTGTTAAAGAGTCAGGGAATTCAAGTATTTTATTTGAGCATATTGCCACCCTCAAACAAAATCATAATTCTATATATGGAAGAGGGTAAGATTGGATCCTGGAAGCAACTATTCATGTCAGCCAGGCCAAATAGGGGTCAGGTTGTACTATGTGCTAGGAGTATAACCATGGTTAAAATCATCAATAGTTCCTTACAGAACTCTCTACTGGGGGACTCGGAGAAATTACCAAGTGACAGTTACACTTGTAATAAGTGCTATGAAGGAGAAGCTTATTTTTCTCTAACTTAGAAGGCCTGGTCCACAGAGCCTTAAGTTAAAGTTCTCTGTCTCGTTTTCTAGAAACAACATTTAGGGGAATAAACTGTGTCTTTAAATTTTTTTGTGACCATCCATGCACCTAAAACATAGCCCACAAATGGCTGATGTGCAATACTTTATTTATTTGATGTTATTTTTGTCAGTAGTAGGCCTTTTTCAGGAATATTGGCATTGTTCTGGACAATAACCTGCATTAGAGGTTTACAAATCTACAGTTCTGTTGATTCATGTCAATGTGAACCAATAGCAAGTGCTTAGGATGGAATTAATACACGTTTTATTGAATCAATGTGCTTTGCCCCAGCTGTCCGACACAGACCAGACTCCTTAGCTATTCTTCACCCTGAATTCATAAAGAATAGCTTTCCCATAGGAAAATTTTAATTGGAAGCATATATCCCCCCTATAATGCAAACTCAGGGTCACAACAGGTAACCTGAAAGATTGTTCTACCATATGTTATCCCCAGAAAATATATTCCTCAAATATCATGATACACAAGGGGTGAAGATTACATAAGTCTTGAGATAAACTTCCCATCAAGTCAGTTTACCATAACTGAATGGTTGGGCTGCAGATAAAGGCAGCATGCAATTTAGATTCTGGTATATACAAGGAAAATTAAAATTATGTTGCCCACCTGTTTGAGTGCTTGTTACTTTTATGCAAAGCTTTCAGTGTGTTTCAAGATATTCAAGGATGAACATTATATGGTCATATATTCAGGAAACCAGAAAATGTCAGGCTTTTTATTAAAGTAAAGTGTATAGTACTATTTATTTTCACAGGCAGGCTTCAAAAGAAGTCTATTAGTAACATAATTTCAGTTCTCATAAGAAACGGAAGAAATATTAACAAAAGATTTTCTACATTAATGTTTATTTGTAAGTATATTTGAAATATTTTTGAATGTTGATGTACAATGTATTAAGTAGTAAATGTAATTTTTAAATTTCACGAGGACGTTTAAAAATGCTAAGCCTTTAAAACTGATAAGCTTCAAGATGTAAGTTTTCAATTCTGATAAAAAACATTTCCAAATCCCTGCTGTATAATTGTCCAGGATTGAATAATTATGAAGACTAATGAATACCTACCTTCTATTACGTAGTGTAAATCATAATATGTCTTGGTTAGTTTGGGCTGCTCTAACAAAGTACCACAGACTGGGTGGCTTATAAACAACAGAAGTTTGTTTCTCACAGTTCAGGAAGCTGACATACCAAATCAGAGTGCCAGCATGGTTGGGTTCAGGTGAGACCCTCTCCCAAACTGCTGACTTTGAAAGTTACAGAGCTCTCCGAGTTCTCTCTTATAAAGACACTTAATTCCATCATGAGGGCGCTACCCTCACAACATAATTGATCTCCCCAAGGCCCACCTCCTAATACCATCACATAGGGGTTTGGATACCAACATGAATTTAAGCGGGGGAATACCACCATTCAGTCCATAATGTGATATTAAAGTTGAAGTTAATAATCACCTATTGCTTTTTGGGTCAAATTCAGGATCCCAAATAAAGTGCAAATGGGATATGCTGCCAAAAGGCTTTAATTCCCACTTGATTTTCAGCTCCACAAGGGCAGGGCCTTTGTCCCATCCATGTCCACAACAAGAATTGAACATAATAGTGTCTCAATATTTATTGAATTAATGATCTTGCTCTCATTAAAGAAATCACACTGCAGAAAAACTGGGCAGGAGCAATTTTGTATGCCAAAATAAATGGCATGCAGAAAACTCTAAAGCTGCCTATCCAACCACCAAGAATGATTGTAAAGTAGAAAAGCACTGTGGTCAGTGATTCCTTATTTAGCAGGCCCATGACTTAATTACCACGGTTCTATATTCACACATAAAAGGATGGCATCTAAAAAATGTCGAGGCAATGAATAGATTTGAACTTTATTCTCCCTTTGGTTCTCTCTCATACATATAGCTTCATGTATATATTTTTCATATTTCAGAAATCTGGTTTGACCTCTTACAGCTATCCCAGTTGACCCCTCATTTTACTGGTTTTCTACACCTACTGATATGTGCCTCCAGGCTTAAGGTTAATTAGTTACTAGTGAGAGATTATTAGCTCATTTGCAGCTACTTTGACCAATTGGCAGTTGGTTCCTCAAATGAGGTTTGAGGAAAACCACGACCATCAAATCGGATTTTCTTAACAATGGAGTGGTAATGTAGATTTCTCAGTTTCTAATTGGCTTCTTATATTTAAATGTTCATCTCGTTTCTTTACCCCCAAGGGGTTATGAAAACATACACAGTACAATAAGCAGGATTAGAGACTGAGTTTGAAGGCAGAAAAATTAAGCTCCAATCCCAACTCAGTCCCTTATCAACTGTATAACCTTGAACAAGTTTCTTAATCTCTCTAGACTCATTATTGTTCATCTATAAGAAAAACATAGCATGTACCAAACAGGACTCTGATGAATATTAAATATGTTTTAGAAGAATGTCATGCTTACAGTAATTAAGTAAATGGTAATTATTTTGACAAATTATATTGTTATCCCCAAATATGCCCTGGGCTTCTCTGGAGAAAGAACATGCCTCCCTGTTCTCACTGATTCATGCTGCCATATGACTTGCTTTGGCCAATGAAACGTAAGCAGAAACTACATGTCTTACTCCTACACGGAAGTTTTAAGACCCAACATGTATCTTGTTAGAATCTCTTATTTCCCTCTGATAATATTCCATAGAAAGCAGTTTTGTCCTCCTGGGCACCCTACTGAAGGCAGCAAAGCAGAGTCAGAGTTTATCTGTAATGAACTTGCAATGTGAGCAAGAAATAAGCCTTTGTTTCTGTAATCCACTGACATTTTGTAGTTGCTTGTTTCTGTGGAATAAATAACCCAGCCTATCCTGTTTGACACACTTATTGCTAGTAGTATTATTATAAATAAGGTAGATAACGAAGGTTACATATAAATAGATGTTGGAAAATAAAAAGATTATGACAGTCTATAAAATCAAGAATACTTTCTAAAGGTTAAATGCAAATAAAACTGTGAGCTTTCTAGTAGCTAGATCATAAAGGTGAACATATTTGGGTACTAGATTCAATGTCTATTACATAAAAATAAATCAGCTACCAAGGAGAATCAAACTACTCAAGTTTACAAATCTTAGCTGTTTCCCATGGATCTTAACAAAAGGGATTGTATTTGACTAGCTACTGGGAGCCAATGTGAGGAAATTATTTAATCTGGGGCCTTCTTCTCTGATTGACTTGTTGCAATGATAATTACACAGCAATGAAGGAGCTACAACCACCAAAGGTCTAGTCTGAATAGGCCTACAAAAGCATGTTCTCACAGGTGGTTTTATATTTGGGGTACTTCCTGCTGTCCGACACAGACCAGGCTCAGAATAGGCATTCTCGTCTTCTACCTGCAGTAAAGGTAAGATAATATAGGAAATGGAAAGACAGCGATGTAGGGCCAATTTGTGAAACCCTCTAGCACCTTGTTCTGTTTTTTTTTCCCCCTTTCTCTCTTTTCACTTTTTCCAGTCTCATTTATTTTCTTCTTATTTCTTTTGTCCTTATTTCCTCTTTATTAACTCTAGCTTTTAGTTGAACCATTGTATGTATGTAATAGGAACATAGTGGAAAATCTTAAGCCATCAAAATTTTTCTTTTGTTTTCTTTGAATCATGATACCCCATAGCTCCAAAACTAGCGAAGCAACAGTATTCATTACTCCTGAGAAAGATGGGGTGCACTCTAAGAACAAAGAAGTCATTGTTGAACTTAAGCTTCAAATCTAGCCTTTTCAAGCACATAAAAAATCAACAGCATTGAAAGCCAGGCTTTGTGTAAAGAGAGCAGTGTTTTCTAAATTCTAAAAAAAAAAAACCTTCCTTGTACATATCATGATCTGTCTCTGATAGACTTGACTTGGAAAGCTGTACTAAAAGTTACAGTGTAAAACATATGGAGGATGTACTGCAGGAAAAGTCCACATTAGATAGGAGCTGTCAACCTAGGAGAGATGGATGAAAGAGAAAAACAGAGGCAAGAGGTTCGACTTTGGCATCCTGTTCCAACACCTTTCCAGTCACTGCTGCTGCCACCCCTTAATCACCATCTCATACCATCCATGGTAGATCTCACTGTGACTTTGAGACCAGGGCAAAAATGAGGAATAAAACACCCATATAAGTTTTGTGGAAAATGCCAGGATAAGAGGCCTTACTTCTTTCCTCGCAGCAAAACTGTGCATTGATTATCACGGCAAATCAGCATGACACTGGAACTCTGACAGGAAGGAAGCCATGACTGAAGAGGAGGTTCTGAGTTAGCCTCAACAAAATACTGAGTAAGATAGCAATGCAGAGAAAGTAGCTGACTATTTAGCTCCCCAGAGAAATGCAGGGAGACTGAGACTCCCTCTAGAGAGTCGGAAGAGACCCAGCCTTAAAAAAGCCAGCAGATACTGAAGCCTCAAAACTAGAAGCCATGACAAGGAATTATGGTTCCCAAAGTATCAGGGTGGTCCAACCCCTCTTCAGCACTCTGCCACAGAATGACCAGACACCAGCCAGGATAATCCCTCCACAGCAGAGACCAGCAAAGACACACGTAAGCACGCTCTATATTCACAAAAATACCCTCTTGGGGAGGGAGAAGAGAAAAAGAGGTGAGAAGTTCTCCAATTGGAAATTCAAAGTTAAAATAGCTGATTAGTTTTCCTAGAGACTGAGTTAATCTGAATAACCATTTGGGTTACCTTTCTTGGCAATTTTAAGATATGCTTCTCATTGTCAGGGTAATAGAATATTCTGAGATCAGACCATGAATAAACAGATAAGTATTCATTATTTTTGCATACATGCTATAATATGTTATAAGGAAATAGTATAACGTTTGATCCTTTACCATTCAAGTTGCTTTGATTTTTTTTTACCAATTTACTGAATATTTATATACAAATATATAAATTTTCCAGTAGTTCTCTCTACTTTCTCTCTTTTTTTTCTCTCCTACTGTATGATTCAAAGACTCAAACACATATAATCTATTTTGGGATATAATTGGAAAGCAAGATTAATTCTCCCACCTCAACTTTACTGAGATATAACTGACATAGAATATTGTGTAAGTTTAAGGTGTACAATGTGATGATTTGATACACATTGAGAAATGATTACCAGAGTATGGTTCATTAACACCTCTGTCACCTCCATCTCTTGGCAATACCTCACATCATTGAACAAACCCTCCATTTTGAAAGCCTCTGTCCTCTTGGCTTGTCCCTAGTAGCCTTCATTATAAAGTAGTTATCCCTTCACCGTAGCCTTGCTTCCTTATCTTCCTCTTCCAGATCACTAAGCATTGGAATGGACAATGACATTTTTTTCAGTCTTTTTCCACACTCCTTTGCTTAGTGATTTCTTCCATTCTCATGATGAATAACATTTATATTCACAAAAATACTCTCTTGGGGAGGGAGAAGAGAAAAAGACCCGAGAAATCCTCCAATTGGAAATTCAAAGTTAAAATAGCTGATTAGTTTTCCTAGAGACTGAGTTAATCTGAATAACCATTTGAATACAATAATGATTCAAGCTAGACTTTATTTGGGTGCTCTCCCTTCATATAACAACAGTCAATTAAAATCTTTATTTAAATGTTTATAGTTATCTCAAAATAGAATCGGACCAACGAAACATTTCCCTTTGCTCCCAATCACGAAATACATTCTCAATCTACTCCAGGCAAAAAATCCTGTGCATCTACTTTAAGTTCTGGATTTTTCCTCATGGTCCTTATCTTTTATATAAGCCTTGTTGGCTTTACCTCCAGGATTTATATTGCAAATCAGATTATGTTTCACATCCCTACTGAAATAATCTTCATCTCACCTGCATTCACCAGCCCCCGCATACAGAGTAAGGCTCTTAACCGGTTTCCCTGCCTCGTTTTTTTTTTTTTTTTTTTTTTTTTTTTTGCCACTTTCAGTCTTTTTTCCAAACAGCAACCAGGTTCTTGTAGAACTTAATTTGAGTTATATTATTCTTTTCGAAACCATCTGAAGGATTCCCTTTGCAATCAGAATGAAATGTAATTCTTTACATTCTTTCCTCATGCTTAATTCTCTCACTTCATCTTCCACCACTTATTTTTTTTTCTTTTCACTCTGTTTCAATTCCTTAATTTTCTGTTATTTGAACATATAAAGATCAATCTCATCTTAGGGACTTTGCACTTGTCCTTTTTTCTTTTTTCTGCTTAAAATGGTTTCCCTCCACATGGCTTTTTCCACCTCCACTTTTAGTTTTCAACTCAAATACAATAAACTCACTAAATGTCTTCTATAGGTTCTTGGAAACTGTGACTTTAAGGGAAATGACATATATCAAAACCAGTTTACCATAGGCTAATTGACATCAATAAGAGTTAAGTTCCTATAGCATATTTCTGGTCACAAAAACATCATCAGTCTTCTAAATAAAGACCCCAAACACTTCTAATATTAAACATTGAAATAAGTTTGAGGTATACATACACTTAAGAACAAGTTAAGATAATTTTTTTCCCCAACTTGCCTATTCCAGTTCAGGGGTATGGTGGCCAGTGTCTGTCCCAGTAGCTCAGGGCACAAGGCTAGACTCACTCTGGTCAGGACGCCCTTCCAGCACAGGGTGCACTCACACCCCCACACTCACTAAGACTGGGGCAATGTAGACACACCAACCAGTTCACCTCACATGAACATCTTTGGGATTTGGGAGGAAATATATCCAGAGAAAACCCATGCAGACATGGGGAGAACATGCAAACTCCACACAGACAGCGGCCCCATCCAGGAATCCAATTTGTTTTTTTCTCAACATTATAATTATACAACATTGAATGAAGTGACATTATTCAAGGACCTGCTATAGTACTACCCCCTTAGAGGGTTTTCTTGACCTTCTAAACAAAAAACAATTGTTGACTGAATGATGAACTAAAGGAAGGTATTAATATAAATAGAGCTGAATTCACCTTTGATACCTAAATTGTCTTCATGCTGACACTTTATGAGATTACCAATGTACTTATTTTACATTTATAATTCCCTTGAAATGCACTTATGAAAGAAAATGAAATATGGAGCAACTAAAAGGGTCGATCTAAATGTTTCCATGGGCAGTGCCTCTTTGTTAGCTATTTTCATAGTATTCTATTTTTTGCCTGTTGCTAACTGATTTCCCCTGTCTTGTACTCTTTCCCTCCTATCCTTCATGAAACAAGAACAACAACAAAAAAAGAAAGATAAAGAAAAAAAAGGTAGGAAGATAGAAAAGGATTAATACCTGTGATGAAAGAAATTTACAGAATCAGATGAATGTAAAATTATATTTGGGGCTTTTTTTATTACCAGTTGTGTGATTGAAATAAGAACTAATGCAATGGATAGACTACACCATATGATTTGTACAGTAAACCATCCTTGCACATTTCAAGATTGCCACCAGTAATGCTCAGAACTGCCATTTCTACTCATGCTTAATCATCACTTGCTGCCCCAATCCTCTTCCATCAAGGTTCAATGCAAACACGGAAGTGTTAAATAAATCTTTATGTTCCAATGAACCATTTCACCATCTCAAACCTCTTAAAACTTATCTCTAAACTCTTCCTCTCTTACTGAGGTGTTAGGAGCACTAACAGAGTTCTCAGAAGAAGCAAAGAGTGAAGGAGCAGACCAGACAGACAGTGACATGTGAAAGTCACAGCGGTAGTGTACCGAAGATAACGTGCAACCTCACATTACCTTTGAAGCAGCGATGCTATCCCTTAGATTTCATTCTTTGGTTGTAGCGCTCACAATTTTGATAGCTCTCAAAAATACAAAGAAGAAATGTTTTGCTTACTCTTTAAGTTGTTTCATTTCACCGTACGTTGCAACGTAAGGGATGAATGTTTCAGGACTGTCATAGGAAATTTAAAAGTAGGAACAGACACAAGCCGCAGACACAAAGGCCATTTTCCTTCTGCCTTAAAGCCCTTCCCAAGAGACCTTTTTATTCACATTGCTGAGTTCCAGCTGGTACCCCTCTGCTACTTCTAGTGCCCAGCAACACCTGTGGGTGTTTATGGACCGAATTCTCGGGAAGAGGCTGTGAGTAAACATGTAAAAGCAACTAGAGGCACAATATCTCATTACTGGAGCAGCTGGACTGCTCTGTAAGGAATTTCGTCAATGGTGGAATTCTTCTGAAGAGAAGTCTGATATGGCAACCCTTCATCCAATGGTTTTCCCCCAGAAGTCACAGGTGATGCTCTGGTAATAAACTTGCTTTCTCATCCGAGGAGAAAGAGATGTAAGGAAGATGTTGGGAAACTGTGAATGCAATTGTTGTAAGCTCAGATCTTACTTAGCAGTGCCACAACTATATTTTACAGTTGGCTAGTAAATAGATAGTTCCATATGGCTATGCCACTGGTGTTAGAAAGTCATGTGGTCCAAACCTGAAATAATTACTAGTATCATTGTCAAGTATCCAACAGGAAACAAATGGTATAGTCAAATTAGGATTAACAAAATGGATGACGCTACGAATGTTTGACTGAGGGAGTCTTTATACAGGCAAGAGTAGTTGTAGGAAAACTACAAGGAGTAATCCAGTAACTCAGGAACTCAAGACTAGTAACAGCTGAGCCATTAGTACTACTAGTCCTGCAGGAAAAGGAGAGGAAATGTTTACTGGAATCTAGAAGGAAGAGTTTCACTAGAAAAGGCCACTGACAGAAACAGTGGCTTTCTGTCATGAGAAACAGCCCACACAAGATGGGCCTTCATGGAGGGAGTCAGGGGAATATCTTCCCCCATCTTCTGCCATTTCTCACTGTTGGCTGAACCCAGCTGGAAGCCAGAGGACAAGGGAAACTGTATTCCGTATAGGTCAGCCTCCTTGGATGTAAAAGTGGTAGAGAAAGGTGGGAACAAATCTGAAGATAAGTGGTGTACTACCTTTTGCCATTCCAAGTTAATCCTCTTCCTGTATGAGCCAGTTTTCTAAGTAGCACCATCATTTACCTAATGGCATAAATCAGTAGCCTACTCATCATCTCTGTTCCCACCATGATCTTTACATCAATTTTCTGCAAATGGGTAATCCCAAATCCCCGTCCATTCTATTTATGAAATATTTATGTTCATTCCATTCTCTCACATCACTACTATTTCTCTTCACATCACTCTAGCACTCCAATCTATTTCTTAGTAGCATCTATCATTTTCAGAAATTACCCTCTTTAGTTGTTTATTTTTTTAATCTTCAAAAGGATTTTGTTCAGCACTCTCTCTCCAGTACATAGTACAGTGTCTGGCACATACAGTGGCTCTATACATAAGTGTTGAACAAATGAATGAATGCGGGTTTTCAATACTTATGAACTAAACATTACAATACATTTTAGGCAGTCTCCTAGAGATCAGTGTCCACCAGCTTCAGTCCATCATTTACAATTCTGCCAGCATTCCTTTTCTCATTCATAAATCTGATGATATGTCACACTCCTCTGTTTAAAATGACTTTTGTAGCACCTTATAGCCTTCCAAATGAAGCATTCTATTCATTGAACAATTTTTATTGAGCATACCCTCGTGTATATGAGTGGAAAACAGAGATGAGTCAACAGATTCAATAAAAGTGCCTATACTTTGCTGAGGAAAACAGTTATGAAGAATAACTTGTAGTGAGGCATAGTAGTCTAAGATAGGGGAAGCACTGAGCAAGAGTACCTGGCTTCTGGGAGGGAACAGGCTGTTAGAAAAGGCTTCCCAGAGCAAAAGAGTAAAAGACAAGAGCCAGGCATGCCCTAAAGGGGTCTGAAAACCACTTCTGGAGTGCCTCAACTCCTTAGTCTCATGTTTAAGAAACTTGAGTGTCTCAGTCCTGAAGGATGTCCCACATTTTGTCTTATGTTCCCTATTTTCTTAATTTGGACTCCCTGCTCTAGCAATAGCTGATGATTTACAGTTCTGTATATGCTTCATGTTGATTCTTGCTTCTGCAATTCTGCCCACAATGGCCCACTCATTCTTGCTGGCCTAGGAGAAAACATTCTGGTTTTAAGGAGGCCATATCCTTCGCATTCTGTCTTCCCCATCTCTGCTCAGCACAAACATATTTTTACAATCGAATATATGGTGATGGAAGGAGAACTGACTCTAGTTGTGAACATACAATGCAGTATATAGATGATGTATTATAGAATTGTACATTTGAAACCTATATAATTTTACTAGTAACCAATGTCATCCCAATAAATTTAATAAAAAAAAAAAGAGAAGGAAAGAAGGAAGGAAGGAAGGTAGGAAGGAAAGAAGGAAGGAAGGATGGAAGGAAGGAAGAAAGGAAGGAAGAGGCAACTTGACTTCTTTCTTCAATTTGCAGAGAACAGTTTGTGTTTTCCCAGGCATTAGCAAGCCTAAATTAAATGACAGTTTTGGAGATGGAAATGCTTACATTCTCTTCACATTAGCTTAGGGAGTTAACAGCCACTGGAATATGTAGAATTGCTTGAGGGAGATTTGTGACTCACCGAATTATTCCTTCATGTTTTAAAAGATAAATCAAGGTTTTTTCAATTACTCTGAGTAAACATAGCCAAATGTTAACTTCATATTTAATTTAATGTAGACCATTTGATCTGAAGTGAAGTGAACAGCAATAGATGTGAGACCAAACAGATAAAAAATTATGGACCTTTAATTGTAAATATACAACTAATTATTGGTATGCTTGGGTTATTGCCGATTTGTGCCTCTGTGCTACTATAGATAAAAAACAACTCATATTTATTCTTAGCAATTGGTACTATAATGATTGCAAACAGTTGAAAAGCATATATGTATCAAAAACTTAACTAATAAACATCTTTTCCAAAATTTTCTAATCACAATTATGCGCTGATGTTAAATCAAAACAAAAGTAACAATATGGAAACTATAGAAAGTAGCAATTATGATATTACTTTATTATTGCAGAAGTACATAATTAGCATAGCAAAACTGAAATTCACAAATAAAATGTATTATTAAAATGCACATTCATTTTTTAGCCAATGCAGTTGCTTTACAGCTTTATGAGTATGACATAAAGATATCAAGTTCAAAAAGAAGTTCAACAGTATGCAAATTGTTAAAAAACCAAGACATCACTTTTAAAACTAATCATCCAACCAAATATTTAGGAACTTAATTCCAATGCTAATAATTGAGCTAATGATTTGAAAATGGATATACAAATAACAAATACATTGGTTATTTTTATTAGCATTATCCTTTTGGCAAGTTAATGGGAATTTATCAAATTGATCACAAAAAAACCCTGCCAACTATGTCATATTATGATGCAACTAATTACTATTTTATGGATTCAAATTTATCATGAAATAAATCATGCAGACTGTAACTTATGATAACAGTTTTTGCCTTCAAGGGCAATTCTGTAATTCTGTACCAGTGTCATTAAAGATACCAGTGTATATTTATACTAGAGTATTTTCTTAAGCAAAAATGAATTGAACAGCTGCCATATTATTATGCCTTACATTACTATACTTAATGACCGAGTGTCATTAAATCCATCTTAACATTTTTCCATTGATGAGGAATAGGATCTTCTGTTGACTGGCTACAAAGACTTGCTTGAAAGAAAGTGATTGTTAATGATCCATGGCTCTTAATGAATCATGAGTCCTCCAGGTATTTGGATTGGTGAAGGATCTCTGGTTTGACTTGATATTCTGGAGGTTCTATATAAAAGTAAAAGTAAAAGTTAACAATATTCCATTTTAAGTATTTTACAAATGTATGTGTGCTTATATTTTTGGATCGATTCTGTGCCTGACAGGGAAAAATAATCAAGTTCCTGAATGTAAAGTCTCAATACTAGAATGGAATTCTATGGTCTTTCTAGAAGTATCAATCATGCATTTAACTGTAATTTCCAAATAATCATTTCCAAAAAGAAAAAGAGTCCTTTCTTTTTCAAATATTTGTGTTATAAATTACTGGTTTCTCTGCAAATTTCTTTGAAAATTTAGGGCTGTTTTCATTTAGCGTACCACGAAACAAATGCAAAAACCTCAGTCTTTACTGCAGAAAAGTGTTCACATGGATTATACCTGACCACCAGGTGAGCGGCATCCAGCCTTCTTTTATTGAGAAAGCATTATTTACCTCCAGATGTGGGTTAATGCAGGTTTTGTTTTTAATGATGCTTTTGTTTTGTTTGGTTCTTTCTTTCTATTATGACTTTTACTTTTGTCATTTGGGTCTGGATCTTTCAGATTACATATAAGGATCAATTTTAAATTGTATGGAAAATAATTTATAACTAAGTGTAATATACGTAACAGTATGAATAATTTGCTTTAAAATACATATTACAGTAAATTCAAGATTTTCATCTATAACACTCCCATTGTCATCCAGTAAAGGGATATGCCTTTCTATGCAGGAAAGAGAGGAGGTAAAGTTACAGCTGATACACAGGGAATTTTAAATTGCCATCACCTTATTTATCTATGGCACAACAAATAATCTGTAAAAACCCATGGGCCTATGTGGCAGATATGAACTTTATATATTATATGTGTGGCTAAGAAATCAACACTGAGAACCATTAAAATAAGATTTTTACTAATCTAGGAAACCATTCGTGCTTCTCTGGAAGAATATGCCTATGATAGAATATCGAGGCAGGCCCAGTAATTGAACATGGCTCTCAAATATTTTAAATCAAATAAAGGAAAATTTTAATAAATTCCAAATGCTATTTTCCCCCTTGAAACTGACTCTTGTTATTTGGCCTTTAAGTGTATCTTAGAATCCAAGGAATATCTCTTCGTAAAAAGACACATTTTAAGGCCTTGGAGAAAAGCAGTGTGTTGTGGTACTGATATTGGTAAGCATCAAATTAAATGCTTAGAGACGTTGGATCCAATGAGTGGATGCGTTTAGCTGGCAATGCATTTAATAATAAATATGTTTGAATGACCATAGGCAGAGTATACACTCATCCTCTGCCCAACACTTTGATATTGCTATCTACCTACCCGCTTCAGTCTTTCATTTTTTCTGCCTGGTTGTCTCAGTCTGAGATTTCTGGAGGAGCAATATGTATACATGCTTTGTATGGTTTACTGTGTTGCCCCCTCTGAGAACTAAAATGAGGAATAAAATGCGTATTGTCTCTGCTCCTCTCTGGGTCTAATCTTACTGATAAATGTATTTTATGTATGTGTTTGTATAATAAATACTATATATATGTATATGCACACACATATTTCTTCATTAACATTTATGATACTCAAATTACATGGACATATACTCATACTGGTAGGTATAATGAATCAGCAAATGGACATCACTGATATTTAAATATGATGTTACTTTTTTAAATTAAAGTAAGCAACTGCACACCAATTTATATCTATTTGAAAATGGTAAATAAGTGGAAAAGAATTTTAAACCCTAGACGTCTAGAAATCTAGAGATGGATGTGTCTCAAATCTCAAATCTCTCATGCCTGCTGGAGCATTACTGCATTCGAGCAAAGCAGCCAAGGAAAAAGAAGATTTGGAAAGAGTGAATTAATGTCAGGCAGTAGTAATAAGTCTTTCTAACAGTACCTCGTGAGGCCTCATTAAGTGTCTTTTTTTAATGACTGCATATTAAAACATGAATAAAGTCATTAGCATATAAAAAATTGAAATGAAGAGTAAATCTTCAGGTAGACAGAAACTGTATGAAGCACACACCAGGTCCATTATGTAAGCTGATTAATACTGCAAGTGATTTGAATAAGGCATGCCGTCAAGTTCAATTTGGGTTTTGTAAAAAAATCAGGGGAAAGATTGATAACAGTTTAATTAGGGGGGACAATACATATGTGCTTGTAAAAATGTAATGTAAAAAAATCCCTTATGATCACTTTTCCCTGACATATGAAGACTAAGAGTAATGTTTCCATGAACCTGTCCCACATTAAAAGTTGATTTAGTAGGTCTTAATGGAGAAGTTTTCATGCTCAGGCCCTTTGTGAGCTCTGCCATTGTGAAATGTGCTTTAACAGGGCTGATTCAATTCCAGCCCTTTCCTTCCCTTCTCAGTTGTATCCAGTTACCTCAGCTTGAACGTAACCAAGAGAAGGATTCCACAGGTGACTGTCATGCACATGACAGCATAAATTACTTCTCCTAGGAACGAAAAATTAAAAAAAAAATTATTGGATTTCTAGAGAGAATAAATAATAAAAATAGTATAGAGGTTTGATTTTTAACTGACCGTTGAAGGGGGAATGAAATCCACGTAGAGTTATTTCCTTCGCCTGTTTTCTTTTATGCAATGTAATGCCTTTTACATTGGACAGAGTTGGATAATCTGAAAGAAAATAATGAAAGTGAGATTAAAATATTTAAAGGTAGTGCATTATTTTTATACCGTGGGTTGTAATTTGCTTTATGTTTATAAGGAACCAATTTATTTCAATTATACTATTTTAATAAAATATGATAGATGAGGGTGAAAGTGGGAACACTTTTCTTAAATTTTAACAGCTTGTTTTCACCTTTTAATCAGATAATTTCCTTATAGAAACTTTTTTTTTCCAAACCATGATTAGAAAAAAGATTATATTTATAAGATTGTACCTTGTAAATAGACTTGGTGGAAAAAAGGACAGAAACCTTAGGCTACCTATTGGGATATTGAAGATGATTCCTTCATTACATGAGTGATTGTTTTAATGTTTTTAATGGTACCTTGTTACCCTAAGACCCACTGTATTTATGAATTCTTACAAAGGAGAGTCCTTAAACCAATCACTCTGTTTACCCCTCAGACCTTTCAGTATCTGGGTTTGCTTGTTTCCCCTGTTCTGTTTCCCACTTTTAACCCCTTCAGTTAAAAACCCCTTCCCATTTTTAACCCCTTTGTCTCACTTAAGGGCTCCTCTTGGCCACTCCATGGCCTCAGTGTTCATTTCACCTCACTTCACAAAACACAAGACAAAAAGATGCGATCCTTAAAATTAATTGATAGAGCTGTTTTAGGTGACTTTTGCTAGTAACTTTGTAGTGACATCACCCCTAGTATTGACTCAATTCAACATAACTATGAATCTCACACATACCTAAATAGCCGTGGGTTTTGAGGCTTAAAAAAAAGAAAAGAAAAATTATATAAAGTTTCTACTTGAGGGAGGCCTTCCTGTCCTCTGTTATAGATGTTCATACATTTTGAGACCTGGAAATCCAAGTCTGAGTGGATAGTTTTTTGCAGAAATGAATGTATCAAGTGCAGGATATTATATCTGGTGACAATAGGCTCTGAACAGGAAGGGAGATGAGAAGATATGTTACCAACAGTTCCATTTAGTCCTCTCTCTACCCGGGGCTGCTGCTGTTCAGAAGCCGGCTCCTTGGAAGCCATGCTTTGAGGTGTATGTTAGGAATAATTGGTAGAAAGCAAGGAGACAGACTGTTTCAGATTAGTAACAAAACTCTCAGGGTGGGCCCAGAAGAAACAGCCGGAAATAAGAGCTAGAAGAGCAACTGACGATTTTGTGACTAAAAAAACCCTTTCTCAAGGGGTCTGAACTTTAATACAGTGAAGATATTTTTAGTTCAAGATTTTTTAAATCCCCAACTCACATATTGGGTTATCATAGAGCGTTTATGGAAGTTTCTACTCTTACCTTAGAAACTGAAAAATTAACCTCTTCTGAATGGAAAAGGAATAGACGTAGAGCTTGTGAAATTTTTTCACTTCTGTGGTTGTAAAATAAATTGTGTTATTCACTCTAAAGTTGAAATGGAAAAACGGGACTATTTCAAATAATGCCATGCTTATAATAGTGTTCCTTTTTGGTAGAATTGATTTTATTCAAATTGAGCATACAGCTTTTTAGTGAAATAAATGATCATAATAAAATATTATATTTAAATCGATTTGGGACATGAATTTGCTTCTTTTTAATTCTATGCTTTTTGTGTGTGTGACATTTTAGGCAGATTCATGGCCTAAATGTAAATGTATATAGTGTACATTGATTATTTGAATGATGCTATAATTTTCTTTTGTGACATTCTATCTCTCAGTGCATTTGGTCTAGTAGTTTGGTGTCATGATTTATCTTTTCATAAAAATAAAGGTATTATTTTGACAAATTAGGCTATCTTTTAGATATATAACTGCCTAAACTAACTGTTAAACATTCATCTAGCAAAATTTAGAAAGAATCATTTCATTCACTAATTTTCACTCACATGGAACTCATTAACAGCGTTATACTAGATCAATGACAGAAATGCTACCTAATAATCCCAGTGAAAATTTTAATGTGTCTAGCAATCAATCTACAATCTTAAATATTGCACCCTAGGAGGATACCCAATATCAGTTAGAGAGATTAATGTTATGGAGGGTTTCTTGGCTACTGAAGCCCACTGGGGATTCTTCTCTGCCTTTTATAAACAGTGAGGTTTACAGTGTTTTATAACCATGAAATTAAAGTCGGCAGAGTTAATAACCAACCTCAGTCCCACACCATCTGCTATATTTATATATAAACACTGTCAGTGACTTGTTTATCTTATCTTGTTCCCTAGAGAAATTAAACACTATTATGAGCTACACTGCAAAATCCCTGTGCATTTGATGGGAAATCACGATGAATTTAGCTTTACATTAAGACAAAATTTAAATAGTGTTCTCCCCAAACGAGCTACAGAGATGTGATCATTTCTATTATTTTCTTCCAAAATCCTTGTGCAGAAGTGGCTGAAGACCAAAACTCTACTTTGTATAACGTATCCGAAATAGTACATGAATTGTAAGAAAAAAATGTGATAGATCAGATATGAAATGACTTAAAATAAATGTCAGAATGCTTGAAATAAAAATTTTACAAAGATCACAAACTGCAAATTTGTAAGCCTTTGATTAAAATTTCAAATAAAACATAACGTAGAAGATTCTGCTTGGAAGAAAAATTTTGGCGAAGTGAACACTTTCATTGATTGATTTAACAATATATTTAGTAGCTGTTCTTTTAATTGTTAATGCATCACATCATATAGTTAAAGCATTTTTTTTTTGCTTTATTTCCATGATTAAATAAAAGAGTGCCAATACCATGGTCATATTTTAGTAATAATGAAAATTCAAGGATGGCCTTCTCATGTACCCAAGGGTTGGTGCTACTTATCGGCTTTAATATATTTAATTTCTAATTTAGTCAACAATGCCTCATCTGAAGGTATACAATTCCCAAATTGAAAATGAGTTTTGAATTGTTTCACCTAATGATCAGGAGTGAAATTTCATATATCATGGACTCTTTTGATCATTGTTGTTTGAAAGCCCCCTTCTAAGATGGATCTAAGGTTGCTGTTGAGAAGAAAGGAAAATATATAAGCATCTTTAAATATGAAAAAAATAATACGTTAGAAATATGACAAACCAAAGAATACACACAGAAAACGAGGATATAATACCATTGCTGCTGAAACTTATGTTGTAAAAACTAAACTAACTAAATAATATGCTTTCTCTAAATAATTATGATAGGCATCAACAAGGCATGTTCATTTATTTAGTTCACAAACTTCAAAGAAGATAAATCCATGTCTTAGGTTTATTTTCTAGCACTATGACTAAACACATGCTGGTTGCCTGGGGCTGGAGGAAGGGGAAATTTAGAGGTTTTAGTCAAAGTGTACAAAGTTTCAGTTATGCAAGATGAGCAAGTCCTAGAGATCTACCATACACTCTAGTGATTATTGTTAGCAAGGCTGTATATATACACTTAAAAATTTGCTGAGAGGGTAGATCCCATGTTAAGTGTTCTTATCGCACACACACACAAATAATAATGAAAAGGATGGGAAGAAACTTATGATGTAGGTTGCAGTAATGGTTTCACAGTGTATACTTATCTTCAAACTCATCAAGCCACATATATTAAATATGTACAGATTTCTGTATGTCAACAAAGAAACACATAATGAATAAGTATATGAGGTCTGACATTTAAGTTCGCGAACTCATCCTAGAAAAAGTGCTACATACCTCACGGTTGAATATCACTATGGTCACCTTTGAAGTACTCCCCTTGGGAAGCTATACACTTATGCCAGCACCTAGTCCACCCTTCAAAACAATTTTGGAACTCTTTTTCTGGAATGGCCATCAGAGCTATCGTCATATTACCCTTGATGTCCTGAATGTCATCAAAATGTCTTTCTTTCAATATTTCCTTTATCTTCAGGGAAAGAAAGAAGTCATTGGGGGCCAGATCAAGGGAGTAGGGAGGGTGTTCCAATACAGTTATTTGTGTACTGGCTTAAAAACTCCCTCACTAACAGTGCTGTGTGAGGTGGTGTATTATTGTGATGTAAGAGTCATGAATTGTTGGCAAAACTTCTGGTTGTCTAACTTTTTCACGCAGCCTTTCCAGCACTTCCAAATAGTAAACTTGATTAACGATTTGTCCAGTCAGTACAAATACATAATGAATGATCCCTCTGATATAAAAAATTGGATAGCAACATCGTTGCAACAAGTTCTCGAACTTAATTGTCAAACATTTGTCTTGCTCTTTTGACATGAGCCAAAAAGCTCAGGGTTAGTAAATGACAATACAGACAATCCCAGTTTATGATGGTTTGGCTTCATGATTTTTTTACTTTACCATGTGCAAAAGTAATATGCATTCAGTAGAAACTGTACTTTGAATTTTGATCTTTTCCCAAGCTAGTGATATGTGGTGTGATACTCTTAGGAGCTACACAGTGGCAGTGAGATTATTTTGCCCAACTGGAGGCTAATGTAAGTGTTCTGAGCACATTTAAGGTAGACTAAGCTAAGCTGTGGTATTTGGTAGGTTAGGTGTATTAAATGAATTTTTGACTCATGATATTTTCAATTTATGATGGGTTTGTTGGGAAATAACCCCATCATAAGTCTAGGAGCATCTATTGACAAGCCTAACAATGGTTGACCCTTGGTTGAATGACAAATTTGTTCACATGTCTAGATGATTTGCTTGGTGATTATACTAAGTCTCAAAGGCAGTAATAAAATCTCTCCAATGTTCTACATTATCTTTAATAGTTTCTGCAAATAATGAAATAGTCACTGACGTAGCAATTGGAATACAAATTATGCTATTTCTGATAAATAACACTGTATTAGATCAATATAATATTATTGTTTCAGAAGGCAATAGTTTTAAACCTTGAAATTAAAAAAAAAAAACTGTCACCTGTAACTTTGGGCTCATACGAAACAGATCTAACGATATCAATTAAAATAGAAACAGAATATTCCTTGTTAGAGTATACATCTATAGATACACAAGTGTGCATGTATAGAATTACAAAATTGATAGGACTTCTTAGATTATCTGATACGGTATACCACTTAATATAATGCTTTTCAAATTATAATGTGAATCTTCTGTTTATCTTAAAATGCCAATTTTGATTCAGTAGGTCTGGGAAGACAATGGTGATGCTGATGCTTCTGGCAAAATATAGATATATATAGAGGATGCCAAAAAAATGTATACACATTTTAAGAAAGGAAAAAAAAAACAGTATTAAAATTGTAATACTCAGTATATACCAGTAACAAAAGATGAATACAAGTCATATGTATACATTTTTTGGCAACCCCAGTATATGTATGTATGCATGTACATCTATAGGATGGAAGAGAGAGCTGCATGCACATGTTCATACAACTCATAAAATGTTTTGCTTCTTTTTATATGATGCTTAATGCTTTACAAGGCACTTTGAGACACATTGTTTAATTTTATAACAACTAGTCAAATAGTAATTATTAGCTCAACTTAATAAAGAAACTCAGACTCAGAATAGTTTTCTTGTGGAAGATCACGGAGTTGGTAAACAATGAAGATGCAAATTTGTAGCAAAATCTTCTACCAATTATATATAAAATCCACCTCATAGAAACCACAAAAACCATTTTTAGCTTTTTCCTATGAGGCAGCCAATTGGATTAGGAAATACATTTGAAAAATAATAGAGACAAGTTGTATTTGATAGCGTTGTACAATAAGTAGCATTTAATAGTATCTGATTGCAAATATTCATGATTACAAAGGTCAGACAATTAAGTGCGCGAACTTTCCACCGTTTAAATGCATGGTAGAAAGTTCGCGGACTTAATTGCCAAACCCATGTTTGTTTCTGTTGCTGAAATTCACAGTAGAAGAAGTGACATAAAAATCTAATACTAAAGCATCTAAAATGCCTCACATACACCTGTAGGATATTTGAACTTTCACACACTTCGGAAATATGTTCATTTTCAATGTAATCAAATAAATCAGCTGCTTTAACTTTGAGATTTAACAGAAATATAAAAAAAATGAATGCTGCAATTTTCAAGGCATGTTATCTTAGATTATGATATCAAAAATGAGCATTTTCTGTTCTTAAGGATTTATAGTTAGGACCATATGTAAATCTTTCCAGAGTATTCACCAGGCAAAGGGCATATAAAGAATAATACACAAAAGATTAGTGTAACTGTTTACAAACAGACATCACTGTATCTTTGGTTACTATAATCTATATCGACATTGACACAACCTGAGTCTTACATAAAAAATATAAAGTAGCTCCATTCTTAAAACTGCCTATATCTGGAATGAGTTTAATAGAAAAAAATAATATGTTCCCAAAATTAAACAGTCATTTTTACCTTGAATTATATTATGCAAGCACTAGGAGGACTTTGAATAAGACTAATGTAAGATAAGAATTGGAATAATTTACACTATATTTTATCAACTTCATAAATCTATGTTTTTATATACAGAGGTTTTTAACATATAGAACTTTTATTATAAAATGTATGTGGCAATACCATTAATTGTCTAGATAGCTTTCTGATGTCTCCATTTGGAGTTGAAGGATTTAATAATGTCTACCCTTTTGGAAATGTATAAGATTTTACCTGGCTGGCTTAAGCAATTTTTTCATAGGCTGCTTAAAAACATCAGGGGAAAGAGAGTTAGAGGGGAAAAAACAAAATAAAGCAAAGAGATACATTTTGGAGGGACTTCATAGTCATTTGGAATGATAAGATAATTCAGAGAGTTTTGTAAGTTATTGAGTTTTAAAATGGAAAACATATATATATATATATATATATATATATATATATATATATATATATATATAATTGCAGTATCTCTTTCCCGCACATAAATTTGCAAATTATCAGGGAAAAGCTGAATATAAAAGTGTGATATATGTTCTTAATTCTCCTTAGACAACAACCTTCTCGAGAATTGACACCATATCTATCTAATTTACAGTATAATATGGCTAGTATAATGGCATGCTTATACAATTACCTAATGGCCAAAAAGTATATATTAGCAAATTTCATATTTGAAAGAGCACATCTGTCACTGTTTAGTGACATACACTGCACAATATATGATTATGTAATTTTCTTTCTCATCTTAACTGACATCACCCTTGGTGTGTCACATAAATCATATTTTTTTCCACTTATTATCACCATTTTTTAAAATGTAAATCGGTGTCTTAACTGCAATGCATATGGTTACTCAATCAACAAAAATGTGTTAATAACCAGTATTTCCTGGTGATTATTTCTAAGAGTTTAGTTTGTTTATTGATGGGCAAATTGATGGGTATCATTGGATTCACAGCTATCTAAGTGGACTCAGCAAATTCAAAGTTTGTTTGAAGAGGCAAAATTTTCTAATCCGTGTCCCAAAAACCACTAGTTCTAGTTCTGAAGAATACTTTTTTTATGTGCTTGCCAAATAAAAGATTCCCATAAGTTAAATGACTGGAAATTCTAGATTAAACAAAATAAGTTATGTACATTTTTTACTGCAAGTGTTTTCTAGTTTTTTACTATTGTAGAGGGGAACACTTTCCCTAAATTTATTTTCTCCACAGGATGTATCTGGGAATCCATAAAAATTCATCTAGGAAAACATGGGTATTTATGATTGATAGACAAATTTTTATATATTTTGGGTGGGTATAAGATGTTTATTAAGGATTCTTAGTCAACAGAAACTCAGAGAATGCAATATTAACAGTATTTTGTATCTGTAAATGTAGGCACTAATTTATAATACTTTCCTCTACTAGGCACATACGTTCACAAGCACCTGACACCACAATTTTTCTTGTTCTCTATTCTTGGGAGTCAAGCAAACTTTTCACCCTGTGGTTTGGGAGATGCCTAATTTCCCAAATGCTACTCCTATAGCCCCTTGGAGAGGTTAGCATGATGTAACATTAATTCCACGTTTGCTGCCAGTTAATTTCCCATTCTTCAATTTCTTAACTTGTCCTCATGGGATATGGTGAATTTGGAATTTGCCCTCTACTTTGGAGACCTATTCCAGCAGAACTAGCAGGAGTTCATGGATCATTTATACCTAGTCACCTACAAATGTCCACAGGACCATGTGGCAGAAACCACCCTATTTGGACCAAAGAACAGATTTTCCAATTAAGTAATTACTTCCTACTTTAAAACTAGTACTATGACAATCAACATGGGGTATATTTGTACACTAATACATGACTCTGCTTTCATGAAGTTCTCAACTTAGTTTCAGGTAAGTGGAATGATGTGAATGAACTAAGGTGGGAATAAAGGAGGGACAACTAGGGGAAAGGTACACATTTGAGGAATGGTGGGAAATAAGGCTGATATGTAATTGAGGTGATTTTGGAAATCAGATGAAGGAGTTTAGACTTGGGAAGGACAAAAACAGGAGCAAAGTCGAGCAATAGCTGTCTCTTGCACACAGAAATAACATGATCGAGGCAGAGTTTGAAAATTAGTCTAGTCATGGTAAGTAGATTGGTTTGGCAGGAAGATCTAACTGGGAAGCTACAATAGCAAGTTAGGTGTGATAAGATGAAAATTAAAAATATGAGTAGGTGCTAGGAGCTGGAGCACAGAGGACAGAAAGTGGAAAGGTATCATTTAAAACAAAGAGGTTTTTGTAGGAAAGCAGACTTGGGCCGGGAATAGTAGCACAGTCGTGAGAATCAGAGATAGATTAAAAACTGGCTCTGCCTCATTCCAGCTCCTTATTTTAGTCAACTTACTGAGACTCTGTTCCCTTATCTTTAAAATGAGATAATGCCTACCACAAAATTTATTGTGAAAAGTTAAATATGATGATATAAAAAGAGAGTTTGGAACAGTGTTTAGCACAGAATATGTGCTCAATAAATCACATCTTTAAGAAATATACCGGGGGTGCCAAAAAATGTATACAAACGGACACTTTGGTCAACATTGCTCAAGCAGTAGTTTGCTGTAATCATAAGTGTCTTGACGTTGATGGTAACCACTGAGAGCGCCTCTTGTAATTGCAGAAGTCAAACGTGACTTTTATTCATCTTTTGTTATCGGTATATATTGAGTATTACAATTTTAATACAGTTTTCCTTTCTTAAAATGTGTATACATTTTGGGGACACCCTCTGTATAATTTAGAGGTTTGTTTGATATTGAATATGCCGAGTGTTAAAACAAAGATGACGCTTAGATTTTTGAGGTGACCTGATGGTTTAGAATAGCTTTAGCATGAAAGATGAAAGAATAATAGAACTACAATGTTTGTTTCTCCACTTTTCAACCGGACTGCTCAGAGAAAACACTGGCTTTAGAATCAGAAAGAACTTCATCAGTGTGTTATTCACTAGCTGTAGTAGCCCTGAACAAGTCCATTCGAATTCTGAGTCTCATGCTTCTCAGATATCCAAGGGGAATTGAGATAGATTGTATTATTTTGCTCAAGGTCCACTCCTCTTTCACGGTAATGGATTAGACACCCACTACCCGATGCCATGTGACTTAAAGCTCCTTTTTATTTTATTTGTTTTCTGAGAGGAATATGTTTACCACCCCACTGACATTGGGCTTGACCTTGGCTTGAGTTATTGAAAAATGAGATCAGCAAACATGTATGTTATGGTCAAGCAGAAGCTTGAGAGCAATTCCATTGCTTCATTTTCTTTTTTTTATTTTTTATTTCTGCCATGGGAATGGCATATTCCAAATAGTGGCTATGCCTTTTTCCTGAGTCTAGGAACAGGAAACAGAACCTCAGCTGTCACCCCGCAGCTGCCTACACACACCATGAGCAAGAAATCACGTCACTGAAGTTTGGAGATGTATAAACTTCATAACCCAGCAAAAGCAGACTAATCAGGGGTAATAATATACCACAAATGAAAATTATTGACAAATGATAGGTGCTTAATAGGCATTAGCTCTTTCTTTTCTCTTCCCACCTATATGCCAATTGAAGTAGAAGAAAACAGTGAAAGAAGGTTAAATAAAGTAGAGAAAGGAGGAAAGTGCACTTGGAGAAAGGTGATGAGAGCACTAAAGAATATTCTCCACCTAGGTGACAGTAAGGCTCTCCTCCTTTTGCAGAAAATACTGAGCAGTGGGATAGGCATTCATCGAAATCTCTGCTTGTTAAGTGTTAACTTTGAGTTCCCTTTAAATTCTCAAAAGTAAGTATGAGATGTAACATCATTATCTCTACTGGGATTTAAATGATACCTCAATCAATTAGAGCCACATTATTTTTCTTTATAAACACATTCAGGTTACATTACAATACAAGATGTTAGGTCCTTGTATATATGAATTTTCCAGCTGTTTTGTTACTTTAAATAAACCCACAAAGACATAATGAGAATTGGAAACAAAAAGAGTTTGTTAGTAAACATGGACAACAGAGTGAAGTGAGGAGTAGTATAGTATAATGAAAAGAGGCCAGCCTTTGGCTTTCAGCCACAGATTTAAGTCTTCACTCTTAAATTTACTAAATATATAATCTGGAGTACTTAAAAAAAAACAAATTAAAAAGAATGCCTTTAGTGCCCCAGTTTCCTATTGTACTAAATGAAGATAATAATATTTATTATTGTGAGGATTAATTGAGACAAGGCATAAAATATCTTGTAGAAGATAGACATACAATGGAAGCTATGAATTTTTGTTAAATTAGAAAAGTATGATTATGGTTGCATATAGGTATTGATTATAGAGTATTTAAAATTAAAGATTCCTAGGACTTACCATTATATGTTTTGATTTAATGGGTCAAGGGATAAGTGGGAATAAAGTACTGGACATTCATAATGTTGAAAAGCTCTCTAGACCCTTTCAATGCATGGTCAGGATGGAGAACCCTTGGTAGAGAATGGAAAACTCATGGTTTTAGAGGTGAAAGAGAGAAAAACCAGATTGCAAACCACATTACGGTAGGCTAGTAGAATACAAGTGCTTAATGAAAAAGAGAGAAGAGGTCAGGAAGTTATGTTTAACAGATAAAGAAAGGCCTTTGAAAAAGTCAGCAACTGGTGGAGAATAACCAGATGTAGTGATAGTAACTCCTAAGTCAGTTTTACCAATTAGAGAAAAATTTATTTGGATCAGTGAGAGATCTTTCCATCTCAAAATTTCCCTTTAAGCTACCTGGCAGTATTAAAAGAACAAAAACAATTAAAAGCAACAATATTTCCTTTGTACAGGAGGGGTGCTGGAATGGAAGTTGGGGCCAAAGAACAGTGAGAGAAATTGACTGGGTCGAAGCAGCCGTGTAGAAGTGTTGGAAGGCACTAATACTGTTGTAGACATATGCTCAGTGTACATTTTCAATGTAATAACTACCATATGTACTTTAAACAAAATGCCATTGTACGTTTCAGGCTGTCTGTTACACTACAAGAGTGAGGGAATAGAGATGCAGGTATTGACTCATGCCTGGCATGAAAACTTAAAATGTCAACAGCAGCATCTTCCTACACAGACCCCAGTGACACACACCAGTATGTCACTAAAATATTGCCCTTTAAAGAAAGCCCCGAAATCTGACTTATGTGGTTTCTCACCATTCAGATTGTCCTGACACCTAGTGAAAGTGGACATACAGTCCGGAAGTAATGAGCTCCAGACTTTTTCTGCAGTTGGGTTGTTTTGAAAGTCCTTATCATATACCTACAGTGAGTGTCTGGCCACTCAACCCAGGGGCTAATACAATAGTAAAACGTGGGTCCCAGAGTTCTGGCAAACTCATATTGGGAATTGGGAAATCTCAGTCTCCAGCCTCAATGGCAACCAAAGGAAGCCATTCCCCACTAAGCTGGAAGCTAGCAGAAGGGAAAGAGATGATGGGGAATAGCCTTCTTCACAAAGGCACATTTTCAGAACATCACCAGCACTCAAATCCCACAAATCAGCTTTGATCTGTTCTGCATTCTTTGATCTAGTTTGAAAACCAATTTGTTTACTGTGATTTGTACCACAAGACTCAAATAAATGCTTTCCAAAGAGTAATAAATAAGAAGAATAAAAATTATATTGTGCCCATTCTTATAGTTCACTAGATATAAATGTGATATTAGACAATCCTTGTGTCTTTGAGATTGAGAGAATATTTACTGATGTTTGCAATACTGTAAAGGGTTTCCTTGAATCCATGAAAGGCACTCCAGAAGATGGTTTGAGACAATCTGATGCTAAAGCAAGATAAACGGTTGTCATTATCAATGGATTCTTAACAAATCTCCACTCCTTGCTCACCTATCTCATTTAAGGGATTTTATTTGTCTAAGTACGAAATGTTCTCTTTTCTAAGGAGTCCCCCTTTAAGATGATAGCCCAGTATATAAGTGCCAGGGCAATAACTATTAAGTGCCCACATATGGTGTTTTATGGGAATACATCTGATGCTATTATATTGTTGTCACAAAAATACTTGGCTCTTTAAGCCAGGAATACACATGCTCATAATAAATGATTTTTATGACTTCACATACACAGTCATGATGCACAGAAAGTATAAAGGAAAGGCTGCTTATTTTATGCAGCTTTGGCACTAACTCCAGACCCAATTATAGGCAACAAGGGAATTGTATGAAGCCAGTGAAAGCATAAGGGTGGAAAATGGAAAAGATAACACTATGCTTTCACATACTGAAAACTGTTATTGTTCAAATTGTAACAGTATTGTTTTGTTGTTTTATTTCCCTCCATGATCTTAAATGCTCCTTCGTTCTCTAGTGATGCCAAAATGTGAGTTGTCTCACTCATCAATGGCAACTCTTTAATCTTTCCTTTTTGGCTTACAGGGAACAACAAAGGTAGTCATGGATGATTCATACCAGCTTTCATGCTCAGTGGCAGACGTTTTCCCCTCCCGTAACAACACCTAAGCCTTTAAGGGTAGAGTTGGGAGAAAGTGAAGGTAGAAGACAGCTGTTCTCCTATTTCTATTGAGAGTCTGTACACTTCAGTATTTCCAGATTACAGTTGTGTGAAGCATTTTCTGCAAAATAGAAAGCCAAGCCAAATTTGCTGGGTTTCAGGTCTGCAGACAAAATTTAAACCAGCTGGATTTTATTGGGAACTTTTGTGCACAAGTAAACCTAGTGGTGCAACTAAAGCCAGCATTTGTCTCCATTGGAATAGGTTATGTCTTTAGGGCTATTCCCCCACCCACCTCATGTCTCTTTTCTGGAGGGAGTTTTGAATTTTGAAATGTCCTAAGAGTCACCTGCCAGATTATTCCTTAGAGTGTCTGGAATCTTAGCAAATGAAGGTGAAAGGTGCAACCAGATATGGTGCCTTCTTCAGAGAGATGAGAAAAAGTTGTGTCTTTCTCTGTAATCTGATTTTAAATTACCCCATTTAAAATAGCTAATGATTCTCCATACACAGTACTTAAAAAAACAAAAGCCAACAGATACACAGATATTCAATGAATATCTCTCTCTCTCTCTCTCTCTCTCTCTCTCTCTCTCTCTCTCTCTCTCTCTCACATACACACACACACACACACACACACACACACACACATAACAGTGCCTGGTCAAAGTGGCAAATAATGACCAACTTACTGGTTTTGTACATAGCAAAAGTTCTATATCACATTTTGAGTGTGGCTTAAGTAAAAATTTTCATGTTCCTTGCTAAAAAAGATGCCATTTTATAAATTCAGACATATGAGTAGTAAACGCAAAGAAATATGCCTTATTATGATTATTTTAGTGAGTCTGGGATATATGATTTATAAAATTATTTAGAACTTGGAAAACAAAGCAATAAAAGGTAATCCAACAAGAGAGAAAGTAATTTTACTCCAAATTTCAATTTAGATTTCTGAAAGAATTAGTATTTTTTCCAAAGGCAAAGAAAGAAATGAGAGAGTCTCTTTTTAAATTTTAGTATAATATTATAGGAAAGAAAAGTTCTTGGCAGATTAATGGTCTTTAAGGAAAAAAAAAAAAAACTATTCCAGAATTGTCCCTATACACAGGCAGTGTGGAGATTTGTTGAAAATGCACTGGCGTCAAATATATCTTCATTTCCTAATCCAAGAATATTATGGCACATCTAATCTCAGAGATCACGTATTTTTGTTAAACTATTACCAAAATTAAATGTGTGAGAAATCTGTATTCTCGGGTGAGGATAACTGATTTCCTCCATACTACCTGGTATAGTTAGAGATCAAACTCGTTTCCTAGGCTCTTGCTGTTTATATTACAACATACTGCCTTCCATTGAACACGTATTTTCAAGAATTATCTTGTTATACACACATGTTCCCTGGAAGATGTAACATTGGTAATCAATTGGCAATTATACATTTCACATCATTAGATGAGAGGAGTATATTACGGTTGTTAAAAATCACAATTTCTGGTGCCCCAAACTGCCTTCTTTCAATTCTGCCTCTATTGCCTTCTGTGTGATCTTGGACAAGTTGTTAACTTCTAGGAGCTTCACATGGGGAAAAAAGGAAAAAGAAAAAAAAAAGAAACAGAGAAAAAGCACCAATTTCATGTATTACTTGTGAAAATCAAATTAAGACACATCAAATGAATAGAATAGTTTTGAACACATAGTAAGCAGTCATTAGGGTGCAGGGCTGAGTAAACAAGACAAGTAAGCTAGTGTTCATAGCCAGGGTACAGCTTTAAACTGGCAAGCAATATCTCTGTGTGTTTATTAAACCTTCGTTTGAATGATATCTCATAGAGTTACGGTTTGTTCCATGTTATTATTTCACAAAGTTGAGATGAGTTTGCAGGCAGATCTATTACAATGTTCCTCGCAGGTTTTCAAATGGTAGGTTTATTTTCAAGAGTTTGTCCAGATCCTGATTCTATTCATATTAATGCAATGTTTTAAAGATCAGCTCTGGCTGTTAGCCATTCACTCTCTGCAGTTTCTTTGAGGCAGGTGATAATATTCTCAAAGAGTACCAACATCTGATAGTCATTGTTTTCTAAATGAAGTGATTTGGAATGAAAACAAATGCACAGAAGAATTTGTTCTATAGGCTCTACCTCTCCGTTCTGCAGACTGGTGCCTTCCAGGAAAGCCCCAACTATACCATCAGAAAGGTAAGAGCATTCACGTAGTCTCACCTGGTAACTGAGTCTGACTTACAGCTATCCTTTGGAGGTTAGGCAAACCTCACGTGAATTTAAGGGGTATGAGATTTTTCTACAAGGAGTTCTGATGAGATGCCAACTGCCAAGACAAAGTGTTCTTTAAAATTGCCAAAGATAGCATGGGAAATATGACTTACAAAGTGTGATTAAAAAAAATATATGGTGAATGCTGCTGCCAAGTGCCATCCAATGGAAAGGTAGGAATCTTCAATATGGGAAGCAGTGCGTCGAACTTTAGTAACAGTGTGTGACAAGTTTCATTGAACTTGTTTGGTGCAGTCAGTTGGGTGTGAGCTATGATTGAGAGAAGGTGTGTTTTAAAGTGCGCCATAAATCATCCTCCATCATGACAAAGCCCGTGTCACACATCACTTCAGGTATACTGCAGTTTCTGTCAAATAAAAACATTACGGTGTGTCCTCATCCACCTTATTCACTGGATCTGGCACTGTGTGACTTCTGGCTCTTCCCCAAAGTCAAAATGATTCAGGACATCGAGGCAGCCACAATAGCGAAACTAAAGACACTCACGAAAGAGGACTTCAGAACGGCTTCAGAAAGTAGCAAGAACGATGGGATAAGTGTGTTCAAAGTGAGGGGGGCGTATTTTGAGGGCGATTAATGGCAATGTGTCTTTTACTATAATAATTTTTTTTTATTTAAACATTCACTGTATCTTTTGATCACACCTCATACTCTAGAACATTCAGGTTTCATATCAGAGGTTCAAACAAGTAATCTTATCTGGCTGATTTTTCCCCTCTCACCCTTTGGTTGCTCTTCATCTCCAAGCCTAATGTCACTCAGTGTGAAACACACATTCTGCACTTTTCTCTGAATATCGTATTTTGAATGCTGATGCTCAAATGATGACACTGTTCTGATTTTTTCTGACACATGACCTTTATCCATCAAATCACTGGTTATCAATGTGGACAGTGAAATTGTGAGGACAATGAGAGTTCTTCCCATGATCCATGTTTACTTTTTCATGTTTATAACATGAAAGTCTTGGTATTAATACATCTGGGATATATTAATAATTTATTTATACTTAATAAAAAACAGGCATCACCTCACTATTCTTTAATCAAAACCATGCCTCTCTTGCTGTTGACTCTGGGGATGTTTAATTGTGTGGGGATACATGGGAGGTGATGAGATCTTTCCCTCCACTGAATTGGTAAGCAAATTGAAACACATTTAAAAATCATGATCTAGGGATGGTATCTCTCTCGGTGTTCTGAGACATGTTCCAGTAAGCAATTCTCAAGACACCAGTTGGTGTCCGACGTTTCAACTCTATTCTGACCATACCTACCCAGAGATAGAATCAGATTGAACAAGTTAAGGATTCAGTCCTGTAAGACTGCCCCCGATCCCAGACACCAGTCATGATTCCAGGTTTGTACTTGTACTTCTGACCAGCTAGCTATAAATCAGGGAGTTTCCAACAACCCCCTCCAACTCAGAATGCCAACTGCATGTCTAAGTTATCTGTATCTCTGACCCACTGGCTATAAATTAGAGGCTTTCATGACCTCCTCCTCAGGTTTGATGAATTTGCTAGAGTGGCTCACAGAACTCAAAGAAACTTTTTACTTACTATATCACCAGTTTATTATGAAAGGCTATAACTCAGGAACAGCCAGGCTGAAGAGATGTATAGGGCAAGGTAAATGGAGAGGACAGGGAGTATCGAAGCTCTCTCCAGGCACTTCACTCTTCCAGAACCTCCACATGTTCACCTACACAAAAGCTCCCTGAACCCAGGCCTTTTGGGTTTTTCTGGAGGTTTCATTGCATAGGCACAATTGATTAAATCATTGGCTATAGATTAAACCTCCAGCCCCTTCCTTCTCATCACTTAATGGGTTCCTGTGGCAACCAGCCCCCATTCTTAGGTTACCCAACTGTTTTCCAAAAGTCACCTCATTAACATAACAAAAGATACGCTTATTGCTCATACCACAGGAAATTCCAGGGGGTTTGAGAGTTCTGTGCCATCAGGAATAAGGTGGAATACCAAATGTATTTTTATTATTATAAATCACACTATCACAGTATCTCAAAACAACCATTGCCGAAGCTTCTTCAGTGGAGGTACAGAGTATAGGTTTATATTGATAATTCAAGTAAGAGAACTTTGCTAGACTCTGGATGATTTCAGGAAAGAATCAATGAGTACTTTAAGCCAGTGGTTCTTAAAGTGTGGCACCTGGAAAAACAGTATTTGCAACACTGGGGAACTTGTTAAAAATGCAAATACCCAAGTTCCATCTCAGATCTGCTCTAAGTCACTATCTCAAGAAGAGCTTTAGGAAATTATAAGGACATGTGCTTGAACTCTTTCATGACATGAAGTCACCTAGTGTCCATGAGAAACAGATTACTAGATTGACACAATATATCCAATTGATTAGGTTGATCTATTTCTCAGTAGCAGACAGATATATAAATTATTTGATATACTTTAAAAAGGTCCTAAAGAGGTTGTCTAGGTCCACACTATTCAAAGTGTGATTCCTGGATCAACAGCATTAGCAGTACCTGGGAGCTTGATAGAAATGCAAATCTGCAGCCCCAGCCCCATCCCAGATCAACTGAATCAGAATCTGCATTTTAACTGGAAAACACGTTATTATACACATTAAAATTTGAGACCAATTGTCTCAGTTCATTATCTGCCCTAACATCATTCAAAAACATCATATTTAAGAAGTCAGTTATCTTGAGAAAATATGACACCTTAGATCTTCCAGAAATGATTATCTTCCCACACCACTTGTATGACAACATAATGATTTTGCAAAAATTATCAATTTGCATGATTTTCCAAATCCTTCAATGTCTATAGTAAGAGTTACTATTTACTGAAGTTTACTATGTTCTAGACATTATTTTTTTTTTACATAATTTAACTGATAAAATCTTTGTACCAGTATTCTGGGTTAGGATTGATTATTATATTTTCCATTTCACAGACAAGAAACTGAGGCACATAGAATGAGTCACTGGTTTACAGTTACTTGTCTTGTAAACGATGGGGAAATTATTCAAACCCAGACATGCTGGTGCCATATTGCCTCCCTAAGGCTATGATTTCTAATGAAGTCTGTTAACTCTTTCAAACACCTCATCTGATTATTAGAGTAATTGTTGCTGATCATGGTTTTTAACCAAAATTCAGGAGTGGAGCTGAGGAAGAAGGGAGGTGGAAGAGGCCCTGATTATATTTTAGGTTTGAAAGCTAATAAAGTTTAAATACATTGATTTATCCCTGAGGCCCAAACCCAAAGAAATATCCAGAACTCTAAGTCTATAAATTAAATAGCATGAAAGCAAAAACTTATAGAATTTACCACAGATCTGAATTTTGACATTGGGTGGTAACTAAAGTCATTCTAAAGAAATGTTTTTTTTTTTTATTATTATTATTCTCTTAATTGTTAATTTATAACACACATGTCTTTTCTCTAAAATTGTAAAGAGTTTTCCAATAATGAAAAACAAGATCCTAAAGGAATAATCACTAATTTCTAAGAGGAAAAACATACATTTATAAGTGAGTGTCTATGAATTTGATAGACTACAAATTCACAACGGAGTTACTTCAATCCAGAAAATACAAAATACTGGACTATTTAGAGGCTATGTTATAAATATGAATACAGAGAGAGAAATTCTGTTGAATGTTCCTTGGAAAACCGAGACTTTTTTTAGCACCTGGACTGAATTTGAAGGAAACTGGACCTGAATTAAAGTTTTGTGTAGAAACCAAGAAAAAGTCAGTGGTTTTGGCTAGATGAAGTGATTTATTTAAAGCCAAAATTTAACACAAAGCTCCTGGAATATTAACCTATATGATTTGGCTAAAAGGGAAGGTGATGTGTGTGTATATGTATGTATGTGTGTGTGTGTGAAAGAGAAAGAAAGAGAGAGAGACAGACAGAGAGAGAGAGAGAGAGAGAGATTTTGATTTTTGCAATGGAAATGTCTTTCACAATTCACTTAGCTCACTGTTTTATTTATGGTCTATAATCTTCCTTTCTCAGACAGCCAGTGATCAGACGACAATAAAAATTAAAACACGAATTTACAAAAGTGAGTTTGTGCCTTTATTAATCCATTTTCATAATCTTATTTTGCTAAAATTATTGTAACATTTTATGTAGTTTAGGAAAAATGTATATAACTGTATCATGTTCCTCCACATATGTACCTCCATATATATGGGTATGTTTAAAGGACTTTCTATTAAAATGCTCGCTTAATGGAATGTTATGTTTAGATCAAGACCTTCACGTGGAATAGACAGATGAAATGTTCTAAGACAAGATGAAATACAGCCAAATAATCTATCCATTAAATCCACACAAGTAAGATGAATAAAACAGTATTACTAGCAATCTTGGTATCTAAGATGAGTCCTTAATAAATAGATCGGTGAGAAATAGGGCTTCAAAAAAGAAATTAAGTGATAGAAATAGGTACTAATCAAAAAACCTCTTTTCTTAAGCTTCTCAAAAAACTATACATATTTTAGGGGTATTTCTATTAATATTTCACAAAACCCAGCTAGTTTTGCAAACCTTTCAGGGTCAATCTTCTTTCAGCCTCATTATTAACAGCTAGAGCTAACTATATTATATGGTTCATTAAGGATAAACACACATTTAAAAGCAAATATGTGTTAAGATCAATTGCTTATTTCCAGTGTTACTACCATCCAAGTATCAAAGGTAAAATAGTTGCCTACTACTCAGACTTTTTGGAAGTTGATTATAAAGAGAAAAAGTGTTGGAGCTTGAAATATTTTTATTAAAGTGGGCAGTAGCAGCTTGGTCTTGTTAATTCCTGATTCTTTTGCTCAAATATTTGAATTGAAAATTCAAGCTTAAGTGGAAACACAAATAAGTGAGGCTATTAATAGGGAAGTTGTATTATTAGGAGAGTTCTAATAAGGGTAAGAAAAACGATGGTATTCAGAAAACAGTACTGCCATAGAGATATACTAGACATCGGTTCATTCATTCATTCATTCATTCACTCACTCACTATTTATTGAGTGGCTAATTTGTACCAACTGTGTTTTTCTAAACTGGGGTGTAGCAGGCCACCTTGAGAGCTGCATGGTATTAGTCCTGCCTTTCTGAGCACAGACGTTTCTCATTCCCTGAGAGGTGTGAGTGAAAAGAGGCTCTGGGACCTACGGCCAGTGACTGGGTATTTCCCACATGTAGATTGGAGCAATGGTTCCCAAACATGGTTGAAAATAAGAACCACCTGGATGATTTTTTTTTCTTTTTCTGAGCTCCACCTAGGCCCAGGTGAATGAGAATAACTGAGGTTAGAGCCAAATATGTATACTTTAAACAAAGTCTCTAGATATTTCTGAGGGTTAACTGGTTTGAGAACAAAACTTCAATGCCCATCCTCTCAGTACTTTGGGGTCATCTTTGTGATCATCAGGTTCTTAATTAATAATGGAACAATTGCTCCTAATAGAGTGGTGGAGCCACCTGGCCTTGGTGAAATATTAATATAGAAACTCCTAAAAAATGTGTATCGTCTTTGTAAAGCATTAGAAAAAGAAACCCAATGGTCTAGTCTTCAATCCAGAACCAAAAACAATAGTTTTTAAAGACAGACAATTAAAATGTATAGAATATTTGATATTGAACAGGCACTTTATACACTGAATCCCATTCACACTGTCTAGATGAATATGGAGTCTCTGGCATGCCCTAATAGAAGAGTTACAGCACAGACCCCTCCAGTTATGGCGCAAGACTATGCCATCTGCAGTGGAGGACCATCTGCCATTTGAAATATCGCTAATGACATGCGGCTGGGTATTATCAAATCCGTTAAGTCATTCGTTCTTAGAACGGTGAATGCAATTTGTCGGTGCTAACTGTAAATGGACAGCTGCCACACCACAATTCCATGAGAGGTGGCCTTAGAGAACAGTGATGAAGGGAATCCTCCCAAATGGCAGTGAGAGCAGTACTTTCTCACTTTGTAGAAAAAGAAGTGGATAGAAGTTAAGGCAGCAGTAAATTGCTTGATTAGAGAAACGAAAAGAGCAAACTTCAAAGATTGTAGACCAGGAAATGAGGTGCAGAGGGATGCGGGAGGACCCATCGTAGTGGCACAAACTAGGCAGATCTTTATATTCCTAGCAGAACGCCGAGCAGAGCGTATCCACCACACAGGCCCTCAACAATTAAGTCAACTACGATCTACCCATGTATTAGCGATCTACCCATGGAGGCCAACCGTGCCCTGTTTTCGGCCACCCAATGCCTGTGCACTGAGCATGAAAATAATAGACATGGCGGCAAGGATGACATTACGCATGGGCCCCACAGAATGGCCTCCCTCTCGTTAAAGCTGATCCATCAAACTTCTTCTAATGCTGAATGTCACACCCTCCAGCAAAGGCAGAGACCTGTACTGAAACCTCAGTTTGGCAGGTCGGTGACAGATTGGTGATTCCATAATCCTTCCACCCCGAAAGAGGCAGTGATGCATCCCTCCTTGAATTTATTCCTTTTCTGGATATGGATTTGCCTTTGTGCCTTACCATCAAAATGCTTCCTCAAGTGCCTAATCTATCTTTGTGCAGATGCAAGCTGACAGTACTGAACCTTGGACCTTGAGCCATATGCCTTCTTCTTCCCTTCTCAGTGCTTTTCAGCCACTGCCGCTGAAATGTACATTGGGCTCCACTAAGCATTCATGAATACACTATGTACAATTTCTAGAAAATCAAGGCTCATGGGGCTACTCCTGAGAGGTGGGAAACAGGATCCAAAGGATAAATGCTTTCCCCTTTTTTCTGTCATGAAGATTGTTCTATGATGTATTTCTCAAAGCGCCTTGGGAAGTCCCAAAAGGAACAAGAAAACTTGAAAGAGCTAGAGTGATAGTTTGAGCTTGTTACTCTTGATTGCATTGTGTAAAGTTTTACAATAAAGATAAGAGCTCAAGTGTAAACAGGCTGGTTTTCAAGCAGAGATCAAAGAGATTAAAATGAGAACTCTATAACATTGAAAGTTGACCACTTCTAGATCCCCAATGGTAAGAGACAAGACTGAAAAAGATCTCCAGTTTTAAAAGGCCTACTATTTCTGAGTTAAACAAATTGACTCAACTATGCAGCAACAATCAGATTAAGGGTATTACATTTTCACTCAAGTCTATTGTTTAGATTAGCCTACACCATTAAATTAGAGAGAGGGGCATGGGGGTACGGAAGTAAGGAAATAAGGTAGACTTGGGATATAAGACAAGTTTGGGAACTAAGTCAAGAAAACACTTTTTTTATTATGGATACTAGAACACATAACAGAATAAAAGCAAATAGATTAGAAACCTGAAGCATCCTAAAGAGATTATATTGCCAAATAAGCCAGCAGTCTGCTTGCAAAAAGTGTGACTGCTAAGCTTCAAAAGAACTTTTAATCCCTCAAACTGTGTGAGCAGGATACAGTATGAGGGCACCGTGTTACTGAGGAGTGAACACTCTCGCTAACCTATTTCAGATATGGCTATGGAGGAAGATAGATAAGGAAGAACTTCCAGAGGGCAAAATCAGAGCTACAGAAGGTGGGCTGTCCCAGTTATCGAAGGAAATCCACACTGCCAGAGAGGCTTCACAATGCTTGTCAGGCAGGATCTCATTCCTGTGTGCTACAACTCTCTCATTTCTCCTTGTTTTGTATGGGAGTTTTTATTGAGGTCAGGCTGTCCCTGTTACAATATATAATGTGTGTGTGTGTGTGTGTGTGTGTGTGCTGGGGGAAGTGGATGTTTGTATTGGGGAGATGGCAAGAGATAACTGGTCTCTATAGTGCGTGGGTTGCTTTTCTATTACCATTACATCTGGATAGCACATCACCCGAGATCTAGCATAATCTTAAAATCCCAAAGAAAATATAACGTATTGGGTAGGTGGGGAGATAACTGGGTCTGAAACTTAGAAGAGTGGTCTGCCTTAAAGATTGTAAATTAACACAAGGAGTGATGATGTTGTGGCCATGAATGTCACCTCCTGGGGGAAGATTATAAAGTTACTCCAGTAGAGAGCCTACAGCTGAACCTTAAGCAATACAATGTTCACGGTCCAATTGAATAAGCCTACAAGATAGGTCTAGAAGAAGCATTCAGAGTGATCAGAGGAATAAAAGCCAAGAGAGGAAAAAAAAATGTGTGTCAAGAAAGAAAGAGTATTAAACTATTCTTGAAGGTGGCTTAAGGTTCCAGTAAGACAAGGGCTTCTAGAATCTCTACATGGATGTGGTTGGTAACCTGTGGAAAAGCTATGAGTTTGGTGCAAAAGTAATTGCAGTTTAAAAGGTTAAAAATAATTACAAAAAACTGCAATTATTTTTGCACCAACCTAATACTTTTGTGATGGGGTCTATATACCTGAGGCCAGTCTGGAATGGATGGACCCGTATGTCAAAGGTGAAGAAATTGAAGTAATGAACACAGGCCACTCTTTGGGGAAATTTGGCTGTGAAAGGGAGGAGATAGAGTGTGAGTCAGCAAGGGGTTTTTGTTTTGTTTTGTCTTATTTTTATTATTTTTTTCTTTTCATACAAATGGAGATCCTTGAGTGTGTTTAGAAATGAATAGAGTACTTCTATTTCCAGTAGAATGACAAAATCGACACCATGACCAATCCCTCTTTCACAAGGAAGTGCTGAACAAATTTCAAATGAAATCTTCAAATGTAGAAAAAGCATTTACTAAAATTTAACATTCATTTTTCTAGAGGGGAGTTGCAGTCTAGGCATAGAGGAGAACTTCTTAATCGGATACCGAGTATCCATACAAAACTTAGGACGAACATTACACTCAGTGGTGAAATGCTGAAAGAAACAAGACAAGTGTGCTCACTGTCACTATTTATATTTTTTTCTGTGGGTTCTAGATATGGTGGGGGCGGGGAAAGACAAAAAATGAAAGGAAAGGTGTGAGCGTTGGACAGAGGAAACAAACTATAATTATTGAAGATCAAATGATTACATAGGGAATACAAAACAATTCAATAAATTGTTAAATTTCATGAGTATTTAGCTATGTTCTACATACAAATTCATGTGTAAAAATCAGTTGAATTTCTGTAGTGCAATCACAAAGAGTTTGAAAATATTATCCTAAAAAGATATTATTTCTATAGCAATTGTAATCTTTAGCAATATGTAGAAATAATTTTAGCAAACTATGTAAGAAAAATATTATTGAGAAGTTGTTTTTATTGAGAAAATAATAAAAAAATTATTGAAAGATATAAAACAAACTATATCCATGTATTGGAAAGCTCGTTATCATTAAAAATAATAAAAAGACAAATGTCTGGTGGCAGGTGAAAGGCGGGGAAGTGGAGGGGTGCTTAGTGGGGTCCCGGGCCTTCCGGTGTCAGGGAATGGCAAGAGATAGGAACACATGAGCTAAAGTTCCAAGCTCTTCACATATGCTCCATTGGAGTTCATTTACAAAACATAAATTCAAAGATAAAATTATGAAGAATTTCAAGATGACGATTGCAGAACATGAAACCCACATTTAGGGCCCTTCTGGGCACAGAGCCCCCTGTGTGACTGTCCTAGACACATGCCAAGAATTTGGCCCTGCTGATCCCCAGGTCCTGCCTACATATAATGTAATTTTATTTGTTTATTGTGCATCAGAAGTTTTAAACTCTTGGTGATTCTCATCTTCAATAAAGATTGAGAACCTCTGCCCTAGACAATATCATGCATGCGCGTATTAGTTATATATCATGCACGTGGGTATGAGTATATGGTAGGTTACCTCTGAGTTGGGGGAGAAAAAGATATAATATCAAGGGCACTTAAGAAAGGTGAAAAATAATGGCAATGTTCTGTATCTGAGAATGGTATATACCATTATTCTTCATAGTTATTTTTATATTATAAATTTTCTTTGGTAACGATGAATCACTTTAAGAAAACATCTTTTAAAATGACAGTTTTATCTCGTTGAGCAACAATGGTTGACTATTCAAGAAACCGAAAATTTTCCCATTTATATAATCCAGATAACACATAGCAGGGTCAAGATCTGAGCCCAAGACTATCATATAGCATCACTTTGCCATAAGAGACCATGAATTCAGGAGCATTGTAAGAGGTATGCAGATCAGTGATCCTCACATATCAGTACAAACGTCTGATACAGACAACAAAAGTGATATTTACTGGTACTAAAAGAAGCAGACGTTTTAGGCAAAGTATATGAATAGGTAGAAAGAAATAAAATATTTCCAACAAACCACTTAAACGATGCTCAGCATCATTTATAATAAAAATGCAAATTAAAATAATACGATTTTTCTCACTAAGAATGTAATTAAAACAAACTTTTTTCTAGTTGCTACCAAATTTAAAAATGCAAAAATCCTGTGGTCTAGTAATCTCACTGTTCAAAATCAATTCTATTGAAATGCCATCTAAAGTGTGCAATAACATTTATTACAACAATGTCTATAATAAAAAAATAGCACTCAACCTAAATGTTCATATTAATAAATTAATTAAATAAATTTCATACACACACACACAAAGGGTGCCAAAAAATGTATACACATTTTAAGAAAGGAAAAAACTGTATTAAAATTACGCTGATGGTAACCACTTTGAGCACCTCTTGTAATTGCAGAAGTCAAGTGTGACTTGTATTCACCTTTTGTTATCGGTATATATTACGTATTACTATCTTAACACAGTTTTTCCCTTTCTTAAAATGTGTATACATTTTTTGGCTCTCTGTTTAGATAGATAGATAGATAGATAGATAGATAGATAGATAGATAGATAGATAGATAGATGGATAGATACTATAGGATACCATGCAGGCTTTTAAAAAAATAAAACCATCATATATGTACCTATATGTGCATGCTTACAAATGTGTTTACCATATATTTTTAAGTTAAAAAGCAAGTTGTAAAAGCAGTATGTATAGTTTTATTCGATTAAAATATGTGTGTGTCAGGGTGAGGAAGGCATTGGTTTCAGTGTATACAAGGTATTCAAGCTATATGTGTATTTTAAGTAAAAACAAAAAAGTTTGAAAGAATGCACACCAACATTGTGAACCTTGACTCTCCCTAGAGAATGGGATTGGGGGAAGAATTTAAGTTTTTTTTTATTTTTTTATTTCTGTATTCTTCAAATTTTGTCTAAGCTTGTATCACAATGGTATTGCTATCACTTTCATTCCCTGTAGGATTTAATAGAGTTAGGCAGCCTGGTTCATCTTTATTTTTTAAAATAATTCTTCAAAAAGAACTAACTGAGTCTTTAGAGGCAAAATGGGGATATTTCCAAATCTCTTATAGAGGACTATAGTTGGCATAAAAAAAGACAACTCTGAGCAACATGAAAGAACACTCCTTCAGTGCACTGTACACGCACACCTATGTGCTGAATCTTTCAGGGAACAGAGCAACTCAGCACAATGGCAATCCTTTCATTTTTTTCCTTTTCTGTGGTCTGTCTGCATTAACCAATTTTTCTATCTTCCATGTCTCTCATCTCTCTATCAGCTCTAATTTTCTCTGTGCCACAACTTTGCCATGTGCTGTAACATACCAGAAAAACATCTGTGTAGGTCCAGAAGTCAGTAGTTAAGTGGAAGTTTGTGACCAAATACCATTTGTTCAGGATGCTCCTTTGCCGACGTCTGGTCCTGCAGGGAAGGTGGGCTGTTCAGGGCATTTTCCAAGCTTAACTCTGCAGCCAGACCTAAGAGTCTCTGCCTGACTGGGCTTTGAAGCATATTGCAGATGCAGAGCTTGTTGTCTGCTATTTCACAGGCATGGGAACATAGCGGCCTGCGAGTGTTTTGAATCCTGAGTCTACTGCACTTGTGGGTGTACAACTCTGAGCAAGCCATTTAATCTTTTAGCTTCCTTTATCTCATGTGCGAAACTGAGAAATTCATGAACAGCATCTAGCTCATGGAATAGATTAAGTGAGAAAATGTGACGGAAAATAAACAGTCAGTAAATTCTATAATTGCTTATAATTATTAGAAGACCCTGACTTGGATACATCCACATAGATTATTGCCAGATGAATTTATGCGTCAAGCATCTGTTTTTCAAACTTCAGAGAGAAACACATTAGTGAGTTATAAAATTCATTTAGGGTAGTAGTCAACATTGAAAAGAATTAATGGAATAGAATAACAATTATTTAAAAAAAAAAACCCAGAAGACATTGCACATAAAAAGCTAATGTAAAATGCATTGCATACTGTGGTCTGAGGTCAAATGGGTTTGAAAAATAATCAAATGTGACAAACTGAAACACTTCCCTAACTGTCCTCTCAATTCTACTCAGTTCTGCCTCTTTCAAGTAAAGTGAGCAGAAGCTAAAGGCTTTGGAAACATGCTGTAATGATGGAACTTTTGGATAATGCGTGAGCATGCTGGGGGTGATGTGAGAAGTCAGGGCGCAATGGTTAGAAAGACAGTTCATTCAAACACATGTTTGTGCTATTTCCCAAGCATGTGGGGCAGGGGATGAGGATTTGTTAGAACTATACAGGCCTCACGATTTGGTTCTTGGTTTTTGTTTGAAACGTCTCTTATTCAAGTACTGAGACTGTGACGGAAGACGTTTAAGGTTCCTTTAATTCCGTCAATCTCTCACTTAAAATTCCTACTTTTAGTAGATAATGTTTGAGGAGAAAATCTCATAAAGTTTAGTCTTACTAGGTGAGTGAAGAAATCATTTTGAATTTTCATTTTTCTAAAGCATTGTAGTTCAATGTTTATGGAATTTTAAACATCATTTCTATATTTCTCTACAAAAGATTTTTGCTCTGTACATGTTATAGTAGCTAAAAACAATGAAAGTAAATATAACAATAATTAAAAGCACATGGAACTAAAATTAGGTTACTGGGACTGGCACTTTTAAGGAACATATGCCCAAGGAACTGAGTTATCACTAATCTGTAGGATCTACATGGTTTTAAGGGGTGGGGGAATACCGTTTAACATGAAGAAAACACTTATCAATAACCATGATAATGTAAGTGTATATATTGCTATTGGTTTCAAATTATTTTAATTGGTATTTTCTTCTGTAATATTATGAGACACTTGTTATAAGGACCTTTAGTTCCAACAGAATTAGCCAGCTAATGTTGATCAGAGAGTAAAATTATTTAGAAAAGATGACTCAACATATATAATGCTGCAATTTTCCTCTTTGAATCCTGTTTCGATTGAAATATATCTGCAGTGCTAATTATAAAAATTGCAGAAATTCCACAGGGAACTCAACATATGGTTGGAATAAAAACCATACACTCTGAGGTGTATGTCTATTACCTATACAAAATAAATCACAGTTATAATCACATTGGCTAATGTGTATCTCTTTGGTATATGTAAAGAAAAATATGAAAAGTAATAAAATGTGTGTGTATCTGTAGGTAGTTAGCTAGATATAGGTATAGGTACATATATAAGTATATACAAAGCTGCATCTCTCAAATATTTTCATAAATATAAAGATTTGGTTTGCAATGAAACATTAAATATCTATTATTTCCTCCTGGGAATGGTGTTTGCAGGTTTGGTGGTTACAACTAGGGGTCTAGACTCCTGGGGATGTTTTGAAATTTGGATGGTTGCATGGACTAACCCTAAAGATGAATAATGGAGAGGTCTTGAATTAGTATGTGATCACATCCTTAAGTTCTTTTTATAAGATTCATAGACAAATCCCTCAACTACTTGCTCACTGTAAGACTCTGGACAAATTATTTAAATTCCTAAATCTCAGTTTTCTTATTTCTAAAATAGAGTAAACAATAACTTTACAAAATGTACTTTCCATTCCATCATTACAGATATATCCGTCTACATATTAAAGACCAAGGGAAGAAAAACTAAATCCAAAAGTAAATATATTTACATAGGTCAAGATGACCATATAGTAATTAAATTAATGATCCCCTGAAGAATCCAACCTTGAGGATACACATCATTGCGTAGTCCCCTCTCACAGTGACTTTGAACTTGGCCATGTGACTTGCTTTGTCCAATGAGACATTAGCAAATGTGACAGAAGCAGACACTTGATAAGTACTTGCACATTGGGGCTTAGCTGCTACGAGTGCTGCCTTCACTATATAAGAGTCTCAGGCTCTACTGCTAGAGGTCACATGGCAGAGAACCACGCATTCCAGCCAACAGTGTTTGCTAAACACTATCTTGGACTGTCCAGACTCCGATAAGCCACTAGATGACTGTAGCCCCATGAGTGACCCTAGAAGAGACAATCAGAAGAACCACTCACTGAGCCAATCCCGGTGTGCAGAATTATGAGCAAATAAGTGGTCATTTCAAGTTCGTAAGTTTTGGGCTGGCTTGTTACTTACAATAGATACCTGATACATTCACTTATCTGGAAGGATAAATCTTTTATGCTGTTGATATTGAAATCAATAGATAATAAAGTGGAACTACTGGTCATATAAATGAAAAACTGTACCACTTGCAGATAAATGAGTAAAATACCAAATGCACAAAATATAATCAGAAAATCAATTTTAAAATGGAATAGCGAACATAAAGTTGTCTTTGTGAACAAATTTTCTGTGCTGGATTACTATTTTGTGCTATATAGACAAAAAAACTAGAAATACACACACACATCACACACACACATAATTTACTGAATATTCATAACTTACTGAAACATGATCTTCTATGAAGCATATGCTGGAAGATCTTGCACAAAGACTCTTCACTTTGTCTAACGGTCCTACAGGTACACTGCACTTGAAGGACTGTGCCGAGAGTACCAATGTAAGCTGCTTTGCAGTCATCACTTCCTGAGCAAGTGAGGTCCTGCTTGCTTAATGTACCGATGCAAGTCTCATCTTCGTGGCACTTTCTAGTCACACGCTGCCAGCATTTTGACTGAAATGTTCTATAGCGCCTCCTAGAGTCAAGAAGCAGAAGTAGTCTCTGAATAATTATTTCACATTAGCATGTGGTGCTTCCTCACCTAATGAAAGACAAATAGAACAAAATGTCTCCTAGATGCCAGTACATAGCTGAACACTGTTTGTACAATCAAATATCTCAGTAGAGAGTGTGGAAGAAAAAGTAAAGAAACTATGAATTACTTTCAACTTGTGATGAAAGAGAGAGGCTAAGTTTATGATTCCCTGGATGGATTTTCCTTCACTAATAATTTTGTTTCAATGGCTGATGATTTGCAGCATGAACTACTTGGGAGATTTATTAGCAGTATTTTTTGAAGCAGAAGGTCGTTTTGTGACTAGCATTTGGCTATTATCTCACATCAAGTGATTTCAGATAAGGTTCTTTACATTTCAAGCCAGTTTTCCTGCAAGGTGGGAGGTACTGTACTCTTTCTCAACATTTCTAAGCAGACTAATTAGAATTTTAAAAATGCTTTGAGCTTCTCTGGCAGCAAGAGTTAATTTAAACCAAAACACTCTGAGTTCATTTAATGACTGAGATAATCCATTAGAACCACATCCATTCATGACTTTTCTGACCATATATTTGGTTCTTGCTGTACTAGTTGAATAGAAGTCTCAATGATATATAATAATTTTATTTTTGAAACTTTCACAGTAAGAGTCAAGGATATTAATCTTCCTACTTAATATTTATCACCTAAAATTACTTTTTACATTTTCTTGACTAAGTCACTATCAAACATTGGTGAAAACCCTCTGAATACATGACACTTGTCATAAGCTTATTTGTTCACGGGGTGCTACTCTTCTGAAATCCACAAACCACATTATTTTCAGTAATCTCATATTTTAAGTCATCTTAAAGGAATCAGCTTTTTTAATACATTGGCAAAAATTAATTAATATTTAAAGAAATACAACAACTTTTTTGAGCATAAAATTCTGAGGCCAGAAGAATAGATATGTTCCTTTAACACAACTAAGGGCTATATACAAGATGTTATCTAAATGTAAGTATTGTCAGCATTGATTATCATTGAAGAGTAGACAATAAATTTGTACCTAGTTGCCATTTGTGTTTTTTTTTTTAATATGTGATTTACTAATTTAAGTTGCATGCTTTATCTACTTATGGAAGTTATTCATTCTGAAAATGTGTTGTTAAATTTTGCAAAACTAATTAACTAATGGATATTTAATTAAATACTAAAAATCATAAAAGTATTTTGGTATACTAGTTACCTAAATCATTTGAAGGAAATTTTTAAATATGGCAAAAAATTCATATATTTTAAAAAATTGTTTTAGGTTTGAAATGTTTTGATGTATATTGTTTCACTGTCCTTATTTTCTTGTTATTGTACAATGTTCTACTTTGGTTTATTGTTCAAATAATTAAGTATTTTAAGGTAATTATTAAAATGGAGTTGATTATATGTTTTTATTTTTGCTATTGACTTTGGTTACATTGCAAAATATAAGAGAATGTGGTCTGTTTAACTTCTGTACACAGAATGTATTATATTTGTCATTGTGACCTAATATATAGTCAACTTTTATAAATGACCCGTGGCACTTACAATAAATGTATTGTGGCGTTTTACATTTAAAATAATTAGAATTTTTTCTAAGCAAATACTTTTTTTCACTACTTTCTCGAGTTCATACATATAAAATGATAATGCATTATAATTTTCTATAAATTCCTAAACATTCATAATTGGCAAAACATGATGTCACTCCCAGTGTATGTCTGTATTGTACAAAATTAATTAAAAAATAGTCTTTCTATTGCCTTCTTTGGCCTTTTCTAATAAATAAAGGAGTTTCAAAACCTATCATGAACTGAAGAATCTGAAACAAGACAGAAGTTATATTTTCAAACCCAAGTGTTCTACTTTGCCCCATGTACAGGTTTATTGGCAAAAAAGGTAAGTGATAAAGGGCTTAACATCCTCACAGAAGAAATGATTTTTCTTTTGGAGATTTATTTTCCATCTGAATGCATTAGCAATAATTTAATATAAATGTTGAAAAATCTCTCTAAGGCAAAATATGCTTGAGAAAATGACAGGATTTGTCTTTTTACCTTGACTACTAACATTGTATTGTATTTCCATAAGTTTTGTGAAGTATTCATTAAAGGATTATTTGCATGTCGTTAAAAGAAATTAAAGACACACAGTCCTTACTCGCTAAACTAATCTATGAAAGACAGGAATTACATAAAAGGGAACATGTATAAGTACATTAATAAATTATAAAAAATTAAGTAAATGCAAGATATTCAAAAGTGGAGGAAAATGAGATGACAATTTTTGAATGTCTATTGTGTCCCAAACTCTGCACCAAGACCTTTGGAGAGGTGATTAAACCCAGGAGTCCTTGTGGAAGAAAACTACCAACAATATACTAGTCAATCTGAGAAAGTATTGATGCCAGTGTGAGTTTATTTCAAGAGTGTGTGCTTCAGAATCCATCATGGGGTTTCTCAAGGACTATAACAGCAAATTCCATCACTTGCCATTAAAATATTTAATTTGATAGGGAAGCTTAGATATATAATGCTTTAAAGGTTAAATGCAAATAATTTTAGGATAATGAGGTGGCATATCTAGGCCCTTACACTGGAATCAGGTAAGGCTGCAAATCCATGCAGACATCTGGTATTCTTAGAGATTAATTAAAAAAAAAAAATAAATAACTAAAGGGGGGCCCCCTGGCTGGTTAAAATGTTGTTAGGTTTCATTGTCAGTGTAGATAGATGATAGATAATTGATAGGTAGATAAATGGCAATGTTCTATTTATGATGTGTAAAAATGGGTACTCAAACATTTTTATCATATTTCATTCATTGTAGGTGATACCATTATTTTATTACAACTAAGACTACTTGTTGGCAAATAAATTATTGTTATAATTTAATGAATGATTTCATTTAGTTTAAGACTCATCCCAAAATTGTTAGGGATATTAAAATGTGTGAAAATTTGCAACTTAGAATCAATGAAATACAATATTTTATTAAAAAGAATTTGGGGGATATAAATAAATTTGGAAAATCTAAATTACATTATAAAATATTTTATTACTAATTTATTATTAACTCAAGAGAAGTAATTAATGAACCTTAAGATAACTGATAAGCATGTACATGACAGGATCCTAAAATAAAATGTTCTTAAGAACTTTGCCGTTTTGTATAAGTTGAAGCAAAATATATCAATGCCCTAGCACTCTGCTTAGATCTTTATCCTTTATTTTATAGAATGTGTGCTATAGGAAAACACTGTCTCTTTCTGACAAATGTTTATAAGCTCTGGAGCTACTTTTTCAAGTTGGAATGACAGAGTAAAGAAGTGAAGATAGCTGACAGTGAAAAGGCCAAAAAAAGCAGTTCACCAAGAACCAACCCCTTCAGGAAGTTATCGTTAAATCTTTTAGTTCGTTTGCCAGTGGTTGAAGCAAGGTGACAAATATGACAGATATTGCTCTGAGCTATCACACCCTGAGCTACTCTTCCACACTAAATGTTTGTTCTTTAAGTGGATTTTCTATATATGGAGTTTTATTCATTTAAATAAAATGAAAACAGTCCCTGACAGAAGGCACCAGGCAAACAAATTAATAAATGAAGAATTACTCAAAAAAAGAAGCAAAAGAAGAATTCAAAATGTATACAACTTAATACTAGTTTTTAAATCAAGCTCCTTTAACATGTAACATTGATGTTACAAATAGTTTTGACTCATCAAATTTATTCAGTATGCTCATTCTTTCCTCCCTCTTCTTATTCTTGCCCAAAGAACACATTTAACTATGGATTTCCTGCCACATAAAGACAAATTAATCGTGAATATACAGGGAAATGTGTTAATGAAGACCAAAGTGAGGAAAAGAAAAAGCCACAATATTGGAATAAATTTACAGTTCCCAGGAGTAATTACTTAAAAAAGTACAGTTTAGTCTCAACTAGCAGCTAGAGTGGAAGTTTTAACAAGTGAGCCAGATCATTCCTTCTTCTTCTCAAAATCCTCCAGCACTTCTCCTTTTGACTTGGAGTGAAAACCAAAGTCCTCAGTGTCCCTCAAGGCTCTGTGTGATCTAGGTCTGCCTACACCCCATCCGATTCTATCTTTAACCTCTTCTATTGCTCACCCCCTTGCACATCTACCCTCACTGCTTTTTTAACATGCCACACACCTTTGTTTTCCTCAGCACTGGCTGGTCTGTTTGTTCGAGATCTCTTTTTTGGATATTTAGTGAGAAAGGCTCATTTCCTCACTTCTTCAAGTCTGGTAAAATGCTTTCTACCAAGACCACCTCATTTACGTTGTGACTCTTTCTTTCCATTCACAAAGCCTCTTATTCTTTTTTGCTGCTGCTGTTGTTGTTAATTTCCAGAGCACTCATTAATTTATAATATAAGATACGTGTTCTTCTTATATATTGTCTCTCCCCCCACACACTAGAATATAAGCTCCACAGGGAGCTTATATTTTTGTCTCTTGTACACTGAGGCCTAAAGTAGTAGTAGTGATTCATAAAAATATTTTTGAATAAACAAATAAATGACTAACGTACTTCCCCTTAGAATCAAGGGTATAAGGTTGGGAAGAAGAGAATGGGTACATTTCTGAAGTCACAGCATAGGTGTGTGCTAGGGTTATCCAAACCGTACTCAAGCTCACCTCTCCTTCCTGATACTCAGTCTAAGACAGAAAGGATTTATTTTGAAGTTTGAAGAGTCACCTTGACATATTCTGTGATGTTTTAACAGCCCTATATGATCATACCAAAAAGCAAATTAAAAAACTGACATACAGGCTAGGTCTACTAACCAAATTCCTTATTCATTCATCTAATTTGAATATATAATTTTAATAATGCTATCTCATGGCAATCAAATCCCGACATAGTGTTTTTTTCTTTAATTCCAAAACATGTTCTGCACTTGAATTTCAAAAAAGATACTACATATGTACCACAGATTCAAAAATATGAATTTTCTGGCTTTGTTTACATCACGTTGGAGAATGGTGGGAACTCTAGCTAATGTAATGAGATCAAGTGTTAGGACTGGACTGGAACAAATAAGGTACCAAAATAAGAAAGTAAGGTATGTGTGTTTTTACTCACCTGCATAATTCATCATTTCGGCAGCTGTGAATTACATTGAGGCAAGTAGGGGGTGGAACTATGTTCACTGCACATGGCTTGCTGTGAAGAGCTTCTTTGGACTGCTGACAAGGTAGATCAGATGGAGCACAGTCACAAAAAACCAACATCTGGGCAATGTTAAAAGGCATATTTTGATAGAGGAACCGTATGGCTGCTTGGCAGTGTTTCACATCACACAGATTTCCATTTGCTGAGCAAGCTTTAAGGTAAGGGGCCAACTGTGCATTACAGACCACATCCCCTACACACGTCTCTGCCACTTCCAAACAAGACCGGATCCCTTTCATTCCTGAAAGCAATGACATGCCCAGGTTGTGAAAATGGAAACATAAAGTTGTACTTACAGAATATGCAAAACACTGTGAGAAGGCTATGAGCAAAATACAAAGTGTAGCAATGTGCTATTTTGGGCAAACATGACTTCCTGGGATTTTTTTTCTGTTTTTTTTTTTTTTTTTTCCTGAGTTAATATGAATTTACTGAGACCTGAGTAGTGGGCTATTTGAATCACCTTTCATCTCCACTGGATAAGTATTGTGATCCAGAAGTTATGGGAAGTGTGTAGGGCCAAAACTGAGCTGAAGGAAAAATCCTCGAGTCCAAGTTTCTCAAATATAAACAATAAATCTTCAGAAACTGCATTTGAGTTATGAAGCTTATGATGAATTAATTGGCTCAAGTCAAAATGATTCTTATTCTGTTGCGTTTTTTATTTGAGGGGAAAATCTTGGATAAAGTCTCTACATAGTTATTCTAATATATAAAGATGTTGATATTCTAGAAAACACAGGTATATGTGAATGCCACCCGCCCCCAAACATATACACAAAAATAGTTGGCCTCAAATGATTTAATTTATGTGATCAAAATATTCAGGAAATTTAACTAAGACGTAGTCTTTGGTTTTAATTATAAAGTGTCCTCAGCACAACCATAAATAGATGACAGATAGGCAAAGCAGTTGCTTTGGTACGTTAGTGGAAAAAATGCAATGATTTTGCTGAATTTTGTAATATTAGCACTATTAAACAGCCACACAATTTATTTTGCACTAACATACTTTTAAGTAGCCTAGTAATTACATTTTAAATTATACTGTCCAGTATTTACAACGCAGATCAAAATTATAATTTATAAACATTACCATAATCGGGAAGAGTAGTTAGATTCCACTTGAATTTATTATCCTCTTTCATGTTATCTAGAAGGAACACAAAGAGACTATTTCATTAGTAAATTGTTTTCTCAATTTAATAGGAGAATTTGGGCTACATTTATAAATGAGTAATTAAGCAAAATACATACAAGCTCATGTGACACTTATTTAACCCTTGATACTCAAAATTAGTGAGGTACAGATGAAGAAAAATAAACCCCAGAAATATCATTCAAGCGAGTTAGACATCCCTGCTCTGAGGATTCAGTTACTTGAAGGTTTAAACAAATGATAACAACTAGCCCTGTTCACTGAAGTAAACAAAAAATATGTCTGGGGAGAAAAAAAAAACACAGAAGGAATAGTGCCTGATCAAATAAATAAATAAATAAATAAATAAAACTCTTCCCAGTAGGGTCGTAATTAGATTGAAATGTAATGTTAAGACCATTTCCACCTCTGATTATCTTAGCCTCCCAGAGTTCTTAGGAATTAAAATTATAGAATTAAAGAATCATATTGATGGAAGTGAACTCTGTGGCCATGCAATTCTAAAATATTTCATTCAAGAAGCATTGGTTGGGTCTGTACCAGGTGCCACACTGGACACAAATCTGCAGTCCTCGTCATCAAGCATCTATAGCCTGGCAGGAAGTATAGACAGATAAACAAAAAATAAAAATAAAATATAAGGAGCACTAATAGACATATGCATAAAGTGATAGGGGAATAGTGTGATCAAATTTTTGTTTTAAAATAAAAATCCAATTTTTGTCATTGGCTATTAAGATATTGACTTCTGTTATGGCATACATGTCTCTTTATGATTCCATTTGTCCCTACTTGAGCTGTCTGTTCAAATTCAATGTCAGTCCATCCACTGCATAAATGATGGAATAATCACAAGAAAAATTAGTTTTACCTCCAGGTGTGTCATAGCCTTTCCAGACTTCTGGCATTATTCCAAACTATTCTCACTATTCCTGGTTTTTCATTTTTCTACTGATTAAATCTCAGCTCAAGAATCACTGTCTCTTCTTAGAGTTCACTCTCCTGTGTCTCGGAGTAAGCACGGAATGTTCATTCTTCTCTGCTATTATCCCATATTGAATGAAATCCCAATAAGCAAATCTTGGAGAGTCATATAGCTTTTGCAACAGATACAAAAGTCTAGGCTAGGATTTCTATTAGAGATTAATATCTATTTGTGAAATGATTAGTATGCTGTGCAACTGACTGAAACATATTCAGGAAACTATCATTGAAACATAAAAAAAAGCACTGAATTTACTTACTGTTATGGACTAAATGTATCCGTCCAAAATTCATATGTTGAAGCCCTAACTTCCAGTGTGGCTGAATTTGGAGATGGTGTCTCTAAGGAAGTAACTGAGGTTAAATGAGGGCATAACAGTGAGACGGTGATTTAATAGGATTAGTGTCCTAGTAAGAAGAGACAGCAGAGACCTTAGTCACTTTCCCTCCACGCACACTCACTATAAAAAGGTCATGTGCGGATATAGCAAGAAGCCAGGAAGTCTACAAGTCAGGAAGAGAGCTCTCACTAGAAACTGACCGTGATGGACATTGATCTTGAACTATCAGCCTCCAGCCTGTGGTATTTTGTTATGGCAGCCCAAGCGCACCAATACACTCATTATACGTGCAATTATTACAAACTCAACAAAACAGTTTTTTTAACATGGGAAAATAAATTATATCTCACATGTATACTATTTTATATGCTATGAGTAATGTATTACAATAAATTCCCTGCACATTAAATTCTAATTTGATATGGTACCTACATATGTGCATACATGGTTTTCCCAGAGGATATTTTAAATATTAGCTTAATTGCTGAAGAAGAGCTAAAGGGCAATATGTCATGGGAATAAATAGAAGCATGCAACAATCAGACTTACATCTGAGTTATAAGATCATATACATAAAAAATACGTACTGTTCCCTCTTACTGATCCACTAATATCAAAGTATATCAAGAACTTGATATCTTCCCACTCTACTACCACTGTGGTTCAAGATACCATGCATTTCTCTGTTGAACTCATCTAGTCCCATGATCTTATTTATCATCTATAAGTAAATGACACCCTCTTCCCCAATTTGTATCTACTGCACAGATCTCACTTCTTCTACATTTCATACATAGAATTTAGACATCAATTCCACATATAAAACCGCCTACTATATATGTTCACTTGGACATCTAATAAGCATGTCAGACTCAACACATCCAAACCTGACTCTTGACCACTCCTCCATTCGCCACCAAAGCCTCTTCTTCCTGTTTTTCCCATATCAATTAATAAAAATAACAGCAACCACATCCTTCTAATTACTCAGAACAAAAACCTTGGAGTCAACTTGCTTCTTTCTTTCTTTCTTTCTTTTCTTTTCTTTTTTTTTGCCTTGCATTCCCATATGAATTACTAACATCAAAAAATTAAGTATAGAATTACCATGTGACCCAGCAATCCCTCTTCTGGGTATCTACCCAAAAAATCTGAAAACATTTATCCATAAAGACATATGTTCTCCAATGTTCACTGCAGCTTTATTTATGGTGGCCAAGACGTGGAAACAACCAAAGTGTCCTTCGATAGATGAGTGGATAAAGAAATGTGGTATATATACACGATGGAATACTATTCTTCCATAAGAAAAGATGAAATGGTACCATTTGCAACAACATAGATGGATCTTGATATTATAATGCTAAGCGAAATAAGTCAGATACAAAAAGTAGAGAACCATGTGATTTCACTGATGTGTGGTATATAAAACTGAAAACAACAAAAGAACGAGACAAACAAATGAATACACAAAAACTCATAGACACAGACAATAGTTTAGTGGTTACCAGAGTGTAAGGGGGGGAAGGGTGTGGTAGATGAGAGTAAAGGGGATCAAATATATGGTGATGGAAAGAAAACTGACTTTGGGTGGTGAACATACAATGTGATATATAGATGATGTATTATAGAATTCTACACCTGAAATCTATGTAACTTTACTAACAATTATCACCCCAATAAACTTCAATTAAAAACAAACAAACAAACAAACAACAACAACAACAAATATATATATATATATATATATATATATATATATATATATATATATATATATATCTCCAGAATCTGACAATTCCCCACACTGGTCCACCGTCCATTATCATTTTGCTGCACCATGATAAAAATTCCTAACTGGTCTTCACACGTGGGCCTTTTCTTCTGTTCACTCAGTTGTCAACACATAAATGAGACTTATTCTGTTAAAGATATAAATCAAACCATGACACTCTCCTGGCCAAAATCCTTCAATGGTTTCCTATATCACTCAGAGCAGAGCCAACAGTTTTGAAATGAACTACAAAGCCTTTCATCATCTTGCCCCCTGTTTTATACCAGACACTTGTCTCCCTTGCTCTCTGAACTATAGATTGTGTACTCTTTGCTTTTCCTCAAACCTCCAGATATATTTTCAGCTCAGAAACTTTAACTACCCTGTTTCCCCAAAAATAAGACCTATCCAGACAATCAGCTCTAATGCGTCTTTTGGAGCAAAACTTAATATAAGACCCGGTCTTATTTTACTTATAGTAAAATTATAGTAAAATAAGACCGGGTCTTATATAACATAATATAACATAATATAACATGATATAACATAATATAACATAATATAACATAATATAACATAATATAACATAATATAACATAATATAATATAATATAATATAATATAATATAATATAAGACCAGGTCTAATATCAATTTTTGCTCCAAAGACGCATTAGAGATAATTGTCTGGCTAGGTCTTATTTTCAGGAAAAAACAGTAGCTGTATTTTCTGCCTTATGAGTGCTCTTTCCCCAGATATGACTAACTCCCTTGCCACTTTCAATCTTTATTCAGCCATCAATTTCTTCAGAGCAACTTTCTGGCCATCCTACTAAAATTACAAACCACCCACTCAGCCTCCTTTTTCCTATACCTGTATTATTTTTCTCATTAGCGTTTATGCTCTTTTAAAAATATATCTCAAAATCATTTATCCTATTAATTATCTGTTTGGCGCCATACTGGATTCTATATCTCACTACTGAGATCCCCTCTTTGGTGATCCTGGTAATAATTTTCCCAGCTGCTGGGCATGTTTTGGGTGTTGGATCACGTTGTTTCTTTTCTTGGCATTGCCCTCATCCAAAGAAAGTCACCAACACCAAAGATTACAGACTTCTCCAGAGGATAGCTCATATCTAAGGACTAGTCCATTTAAGAGTTTCAAGGATCAGCTCTCTTGCCTCAATGGGTGTGATATCTCTGAAAAGCCATTCCAGGTCCAATCTTCTTGTGGAATCAACTAAGTTTGCTTTGGCAATTGTATCGCACTTCAACTTCTCACTCCACCTCATCCTGTTTTCCTCACTTTATTCTAGCTGTTGTTCCTGAGACCTCAGCTCAATACATTTTCTGTGTGCCAACCTCTATCTCAGAGTCTGTTTCTAGGGAAATCGACTCAAGACACAACTCTGTTTAGAATGGAAGCTCCTAGAGTGCATTGCCTTTTGTTTGTTTTGTTTACTGCTTTAACCCCACATCTTAGAACATGGCCTAGGCCATGGTAGGCACTCAAAAGAAATATCTATTAAATATACAAACAATCATCACTTACAGTTTTTATCTATTTCTTTAATTTTTTAAATTCCCGAAAAAAATAATAAGCTCCTTTAATGAAGGACAGGGGTCTTTTTATTGCTTTATTTTTAATTCTGCCGCACAGAACCTAGTACATTGTAAATATCTCATAAGTATTTGTTCAATGAATGAATGAATGAATAAAAGTAACATTATGATAAAACCTTTTAGCATCTACTTCTTTCTTCATAGTCCCTTTGGGAAATAATCATAGTATTAATTTTTAAAAATTTTCATTTCCTAGGAGAAACACAGGCAGAAATGACAGAGCTGGAATTAGAAATTGAATATTCTTTATAACTCATATTTGTGATTATACTTAATGTTTCTAAATTCTTTTGAATACCAACCAAAAACAATGTCCTGGTTGAATCCATCTTCGTCCTCTTCACTGAAGGCTGGAACTTCATTCATTTGAGCATCCTGTATACAATTGTCTTCAAACAAACTTTTAATTTCAATGCACTCTACTTTTGAAGGGTCATTGCACTGACAATTCCACAAGGTCGTTTCTTTCAGACTTTCTCTTAATGCTACACACAGGTGGCCTCCATCGAGAGTCTTGCATGGTTCTGATTCACTCCCACAGGTTTTCTTAAAATTCTCATACAACAGAGTGCAATGTTCAGATTCCTGGCAGATACGTGCTGCTATGACACAGTCACTCTTTTTTTCAGCCATTAGTGACACATCTTTCTGATGGAGCCATTGTGTGATATTTGATTGTGAAGCCAAATATGAGGATAGTGCTGATTTCTCTATGAATACATTAAAGGGGTGAATAAAAATTAATTCAATTCATTTACTTGTGGCCTTTTAAAATGTTTTCTAAAAAGGATATAGACATAACTTTTATACATACTAAAATAACTGTTGCCTTTCAAAACCAATTAACAATTATCTCCAGAGTGTTATGACAGATAACCTTGAAATATTAAAAACTGAGTGAGATATAAAACATTGATTATAGTTTGTGTAACCACATAATGGTAATGCTCAATTTTTTAAATGACATTTTTCTTCATCATTTACTTTCTCTTTTCATTACATTTTACCAATGACTGATAGAAATCATGTGCAACTTAAAGTACTTATAAGATGATCCTTTATTTCTCTGACATAAGTTTTATGAATTTCCATTGTGTCCTAGAAATGTACCTATACTAAAATGTTTCTCAAAATTTTTCCATTATTTCCCCCCTTAACAAGCTTTTTTAGACAGTTTTTTCCTAATTTACTACCCCCTCATGAAATTTTAATTTCACAAGACATACTATCTGTTTAGAAACTACATGTATATTTGTGATTTATACATAAGAAAGAGTAAAAACATTTTTTTCCCCACCCCAAGTACCAATTTTCATCCCTTCGTGGTTATATTGCCCTCACTGAAAATGTTTCTTTTACTAGATAGTTTCAATAAGCTCATAATTGTATAAACTTTATAGAAAGAACATAAAAAAAACTACTTCAATGTAAGACTGCAAATAAGCTTCACATAGCCTTTCAGAAGTACTCGTATACCATCTACTTCTAAAATCTTATCTTCCTAAGGCGCTTCAAGCAGATCTCCACAATGAAAACTTCCTTGACCATTCATCCCTCAGCCAGTTTTACATATATATATGGATATATATATCCATATATATGGATATATATGTATATATACTTATATATACATGCATATATCCATATATGTGTATATGTATATATACATATATATATACATGTATATATATATACATGTATATACATGTATATACGTATATATGTATATGTATATATATACGTATATATATACATATATATTTATATATATATGTGTATGTATGTGTGTGTGTGTGTGATATATATATATATATATATATATATATATATATATATATCCCCCAACCCCCTTGGGATATTCTGCTGTTAAAAAAATAGTTGTTTTATTAAATGATTTTTCATTTTACAAATGCCTCATACTCATGAAAGATAAAGACATTATCATCAGTTGTGTGATATGAAAATGTTTCCTTAAAAATGGCCAGAACCATTTTTAGTACTGTTCAAAGTACAACCTTTGTAGTCATGTGTTTTGAAGCATATACTACTACAGCATTTTGCACGTTTCTCAAATAACAGCTCACAATGGATTGTTATAATTATATAAACCAGGCTCCCCTACTAGAACGAACACCCTCCCTTCTATCCCTTATAATGAGTATATCCAGGCATGCATAAGATGCATGTGAATGAATGTTGTCCTCATATAATTAGTTCTCTTATATTGGTAATTATGTGCTTTAAAATAATCTTTAAACCCCTCCAAAAATTGATCTATTTCATTATTCATATAAATAAATAAAATAAGCTAGACTAAATGAAACAATCTGGCTTAATGTCAATTTTACATTACTGTATTTTAGTTCATCAAGAGCAGGGACTGTCTTATCCATCTTTACATGATTTAGATGCTCAGATATATATTTAATGAATTAAAAACACATTATCTGTTTATTGATCACGTACTAAGTGTCAGGCCCTAGGTGTTTTAGCATATTAGAGAGAGAGAGAGAGAGAGAGAGAGAGAGAGAGAGAGAGAGAGATTCCAAAGCTGATTTGCTCAAGAAGTTTACAATATATCAATGGAGAATAGGATAGTGTATGCCTATATATGTTGGGGAATGTTTTGGAAATGTAAAGGAGACAGATCATGTCTTATTGGAGTGCTAGTTAAAGGTTTGTGGAGGATACTGCAGTTGACATGGGATGAATGCTAAGATTTCAATTATGATTTCCTTGTTTACTCTATGATGAATTACAAGCAATCAGCTGAATGTTCTTTGTAAACATGTCAATAGGTCAGGCTCACCATCAACTGCATTTGTGAAATGGCTTAGGTCTTCTCCTCTAGGTCTTGCCCATATGAAACTCTTCCTTACATGAGGTTTTCAATATTCCTGGCTTACCAGTATCACCACATAGTAGCACTTAATAGCTATCTATTACAGAAAAAAAATGGTTTAAATATGTGAACTGATTTCAATTTGACTGCTTTAAATTTATATGTAACTGTTGACTGATAACTACATTTCATCAAAACTTGGTATGATAAAAATTGCTATTGAGTGATAAATTAAGTTGTTTTACCTTGAAACAAAATTCAAAAATATTTTTAGCATTTCAACATACTTCCATTTCAGCCTACTTAACTCTAAAACTAGTAAAGACCTATTAATAGAAAATTAATGTAATTTCTGACTCTATCTTACTGGATTTCTACTCCACATTTGTAATTGTTGATTATTTTCTCTGTCCTCTCTTTCATTAGCTTCAAAAATTCTGCTTCCTTATAGTTTCTTTATCTGTCATTAATACTTTTTTCTTTTTCTTTTCAACTAGATCTCAAATGTTGTTCTCAAAATCCTTGTATTCTCACTTTATATCTTTTCCTGGCCAATCCTATATTCCTTCATGTTTTTATTTACTTCTTATGAAACTTTGACTCCAAAAATCTCTGTCTATTTTAGATTATTCCTCTCTATACAACATACACATTTCAAATTGCCAGTTAGATGAGGAATTTATTTTTAAAGCTATTTTTTTATTGTGTGAAACTTAAAACAAAGTGCTGACATTCCTAATATGAATGTTCCAAAGCGTGATCCAGATGCAATGTCTCCAAAATATAACTCATCATTTTTGTCCTCAATCCTGTACTTTATTCTTTCATTCCTGCCTTAGTGTACAGCAATATCTTTGTCCTAAGTCAGCTATTAAAGTTATTTGAAAGACAATTTGGAAATATTAGGAATAACTTAGCAGAGAAATAGAAACTAAAACAGTAAAAAGGAAACCCTAAAAATAAATATTTCATACCCCTCATATCCAATAGTCACCAATGTCTATTGATTATAACTCATAAATATATCTTAAATATGTCTTCTCCTTAGAGTCCTCAGCCCCAGTGTGTTAGTTGAGGCATGTATCACCTCTCTTCTAAATTATTTGGATGAACTTTTAACTGTTTTACCTGATGTTCCTAACATTCATTTTTCCCTCTCCTCCATTCCATTTTCTACACTATTACCAGGGTTAACTCTTGAAACATTGATTCTGCATTCTCTGCTTAAAATGTAAACCCTCATAACAAGGGTTTAAAGTCTAATCTCTTTAGAAAAGAAATGAAAGAACTCTACAAGAAAGTTAAGCTTTCCACCTTTTTATAAACATCTGATTTCTTTCCAGCACCATCTCCTAATACTTCTTCATTCTACAATCCAGCTTAACAAAGAATGTGTTGCTCCCCAAATGTGTTCTGCTTCATTCTATTTCCTCTGTTTAGACCAGTCATTTTATTTTGTCTCCCTAATGAACTCAATTCACCTGAAAAGGCCCAAGTCTGCCATTTTTTCTGTGAAGTCTTCTAAGTCCCCATTATTTCTTCTACTTCACTTCAAGTTATACAAAAGTATGATCCAGAAAAGAAAAAATAATGATAAACTGAACTTCATTAAAGTTAAAAAAAACACACAACTAAACCCCCCAAAAAACCTTCAGTATTTGAAAAACAGTCTTAAGGAAATAAAACACATAGACTGGAAAATATTGTTTATAAAACACATACTCTAATAAACTCTAGTAAATATAGAGAAACAACTCTAAAAACTCAATAAAAAAGCCAATACTCAATTTAAAAATAGACAAACTTTTGAAGAGACACTTTACCAAATAATATAAGCAGATGGCACATAAGCACATGAAAATAGGCTCAACATTATTATTTAAGTGCAAAGTAAAACCACAGTGTGATACCACTAAATATGTACTAGAATGCAAAACAAACAAACAAACAAAAAGTTCTGCTGAAAATGTGGAGCAACTGAAAGAAAATAAAGTATGAAAGCTTTTTATAAAGGTAAACATATACTATATCTTATGACCAAACAATTTCTTACCCAAGAGAAATAAAAACTTATATTTGTACAATTTTGTTGTGTGTAAATATTTATAGCAGCTTTATGTGTAATCTCTAAAATCCTAGAAACAATGAAGATGATTTTCAATTGTGAATGGATAATAACCAATCTGGGGTATAACCATACAATGGAATACAACTCCTCAAAAAAGAGAACAAACTTAGACAAGAAACGATGAATCTCAAATGCATTGTGTTAAATAAAAGAAATCAGGCTCAAAAGGCTACATGTTATAATTCTATGTATATGAAATTCTGGAAAAAGGCAACATTATAGAACAGAAAATTGTTTAATGTTGGACAACCGGACCATTCAAGACAGACAAGAGGAAAACCTACCATATCTCTTCCAAAGTGAGAGAAGGTTGATTGTGAAAGAAGAGGTGAGAACTTTATGACATGAGGTGCATTCCCAAGTTTACCACTTTTCAGAGAGAGTACATAGGGAAGTTGCGAATCTGGAAATTGATCACTTTAGAACTATGTGATCCCACATATCCCCTGGAAAAATCTGTATGTATCCTCAAGGACACAGGCAGACTAATTTGATTACCACTACTCCTGTGTTAGCCTGGCACCTTGAGGAGGCAGTAAATAAATGCCTACTAAGTGATTAAATGCTTCTATTCAAAGGTAAGTATAATTTTAGATAAGTGGTTATATTGGGGTCTTTCTTGGGATACCCTGAGTTCTTTAACAAGAGAAACAATACCTTATTTTTCTTCTATCATTTAGGTCCTGAGCAAAGCTATAAATGAACCCCACAAATATATGGACTAAATCTGTAATTCTAATGAATTATAACTGAATGAACCTTAAAATTGTAGTTAACATTTACAGAAATATGTTATGCACTTACTGAGATGTGCAACCCACAGAACCTTAAATTGAATGAAGAATTAATCAAATTACAAAAACATGTTAATGAAATTACATAGATGTGATTCATTTTAAAATTGTCCTTTTCTTTTTCGTGACTTTAAATATTCCATATAAAAATGTATTACCTGATTCATTGATGCATTGTTTTCCAAGCAATTTGTTAACAGTACCATACAGGTCATCAGTGCAGAGACAATCTTTAAATTGGAAATTGCTTTCCACTAAGGACTGGATGCTCAGGTTACAGCCTGATAAATCCTTCATCTTGCAGAAGTTACCTGGATTTCACAGTCAAACATATAACACTCCAGATATTACCTTGAATATACCCCCAGCATACCCAAAATGCTTTTAATATATTAATCTGAGTAATTCATTATTATGGTAAGATTCTCTGGGGTTGCCGTAGGATGCAAAAAGAAATCTGTTTTTATTGTCGTTTCCTCCCAATATTCACTTCCTAAAGTAGATTAAAATTTTCCAAATTTTAAAATAGCTTTGTCCCTACATAGAATGCCAATTTTTGCTCTTCAGTAATGATGAAGGCTGCCTCTATATGAGATGAACAGAATGCTCTGCAATCTTAGATATTTTGTCAATTTAGATATTTTAGTAACTATTTTGTCTTAATCTGCTATTTTATTTTACATGTCATTCTAAGATTATAACAAGAGATGTGCAGGTGGCTCTAAAATTATCATGGGAAATGAAATGGTCTTGACACTTAGAAAGCACTCGATACATATTATTAAATAGTAAGTCTTTCATAATTATCAGTAATTCACTTTCTGCTTTAATTCATAAAGCCATATTCATCTATCTGACAATTTTCTTTTTTTCCCATTTTTTTCCTGAATAAAACTACTTGAGATCATTTCATTTGTGTATTTGAGACTATTTCTATTTTAGCTTCATACATGGGATAATTATGCAAATATTGCAATTCAGTGCCAATGACTTGCTGTTTGTATACTGAAATATAGAAATGTGGTCTGATTCATGACACCTTGAATGCGATATTTAAATTGCTGTATAAAATGTAACAAAAAGCTTCATCATCAAAACAAATAACAGATTGTTTTTTGTCATTGCCCTTTATTCTCATCTTAAAATTACTGTGTTGCTTTGAGAAAATTATGCCTTTGACATTCTTTTCCTGAACAGTAATAAGAATGTTGGATTACAGAGCTATAATTTTCCCTGGAGTATAAAAATTCCATGTACTCTCTTCAAAGGCAGGCAAGAGAAGGGCACCTCTCTCCCTCTACAGCCTACGTAATTCCTGAGGTCATGGGGTCGGGCAGCTGCTGTGCTGGTGGAGATTGTGAACACTGGCATCGAACTACATTACAGGTCACTGCCCCTTCACCCAACACACGCCACCTTACATCTTTCCGGAGGCCGAGGAAGCACATGCTGATAGGCAGGAGTCATGAGCGGTACAGATTTAACTCTTCATGAAATGGATGGAGAAACAAAGAGGGTTGTGGAGGAATACATTTTTATTTTCCCTTCTGGATTTCCTTTACTGAATATTTGAGAAAGTTTATCAAGTTTTTAAAGAATTTTAATAGTCATTATACAAAATGATAAGAAAATACCATTATGTTAGATACTATTTTTTGAAGTTTTGTCATGATATTAGTAGGGTAATTTTCCACTATATAATCAGTTTATCTTCTTTTAGTAAATGGAATCTCCCTCTAATATTCTCATTTAATATTCATTGAGCTACTTAATATATTTAGGATGTATTTCTTTTTTAAACAAGTTAACAGTGACTCTCTTATCTTTACATTATCTACTATTTGGGCCTCCCCTCAAATGTTTGGAATGTAGAACAAGGTAACAATAATAATATATGCTAGCTTGTTCTTGACACAGTTGGAATGGAAAATAGTGTATATGTTATAAGAATATAGAATGAGTATTATACACATGCAAATAAATAGCAATGTCTTTGATCATCATAAATATTATTTTCCCCTATTTTATAATTCACATATCAATATATAAGCAAAATGACATTTAAAGAAAAGTGTCATGCTTCTAAGAAGCATACATATAATTGTAACATTATACATAGTGAGATAAGTGAGAAAAAAAAGTAGACTGCAATGTTGCATAAAGCTGCCCATGGTGTCAATGCATTAAGGCCCTTGAGTTATTTAAGAATATTCTTTTATAACTAAATTCAATAATAAGCAATTGAAGGGGAATCATTTGAATATCCAGTTTGAGTATTCAGAACAAAACTTAGTTCCTAAAATAGTAAAAGAAAATTTCAAATCCTATTTTCATCTGAGTAAAAGGAAATCATTTGAATGTATTTTAAATAAGTTGCTTTACCTGAAACATTGCAAGCATCTTCCATTATTCTCCATGCATGTTTACATCCATTTGCATCACGGAGGCACTGCTCTCTTAAATATGTGCAATCAGTGGTTTGGGAAGTGGGTTCATTTTCTGAGTATACCCCCATAACTTGCATAACAACATAACAGAACAACAAAAACAAATTTGCAATATTACAATACGGCACTTATTTACCTCAAATCTAAATTGTTAATAATAAAAAGCAGAATTGTGGAAAATAAAATGTGACAAAATCATTACAAGACTGGAATGGATCTTAACTTCCTCTCTAGATATACACCTATATTTCTCCTATATAAGATTCTTAAATGAATAATCTGTATTTGTGCTCTCTCTTTCTTCCTGCCTATTTATTCTCAACTTACAATGTATATTTTTGATGATTGCTCCATTGAAATTGCACTTTAAAAAGCCCTAATGAAACTGAGGGTCCTTATGGCTTTGATTAAATTTAGTTTTAAATCCTAGCTCTAGAAATCATTTCCCTCTCTCTATATATACCCCTCAAAGACCTAGCCTTTCTCCCAGATAATCAGCAAGCACCAGGCAGCAGAGGGTAGCGGGGACCTCACTAAAGTCTGAACCTCTGGCTAAAGGTAGCATCTTGACCTAAGTTATGTTTCAGCTCCTGAGCCTTAAGGAGGAATGATCCCCTGGCTACTTTCCCATGAGATTGGACAGAGGGACTCCAGAAAAGACCTTAGCACTTTCCTCAAGACTTGAAGAAATGATTCACTACCCTTACCTCACCTCTGATCAATCAGCTCCCAACGTGACCCCTAACCTCTAACCTACACACCGTGTCTTACGATTTTGTCCGATATAATCTATAACCTGCCATAGGTGAGTTCGGGCTTTGGAGCATTGGTTTCCCATTCTCCTGGATAGTGCCATTCATCAATAAAATAACCAATATACCTCCACTGCAATTCTCAGTGTTTAGAGTTTGGCTCTGCTAGTGCCAGGTGAATGAACTCTCTCTGTTCTATAACACTAATCATTTTAATAGTATCAAATTTAGTAGTTTTAAGACTTCATCTTGCCTACTTTTATCACTGGGCATTTTGTCGTCATTTTGTTGTTGAAACTCTCTCTTCCTTTGTAACCTTCTCTTCTAGTTCTCCTAAGACTTATTCATTTAACATTTTCTGACCATAGTCAGAAACATTCCCAGGATCCTCTTACTCTTCTCTTAATGTATATTTTTAGCTTAGGTTCTATCCTCACACTTTTCCCATTCTCATTTTACACATTCTCTGCATTAATTCCATGTACTATCTTGGTTTTAACTAAAGTCTCTACACTGATGATTCTCAAATGTAAATTCAATCCCATTATTATCCAGTGTTCCAGTTACAGATAACAGTTACTGTTATCTCCACTTAAATGTTCCAAACACACTTCCAGACTATAATATCTTTAATATTGTCCTCATCATTACCACTCCCTGCATAACCACCCCACTTCATCAGCAATTCCACCATTGAGAAAGGCATCCAAACTAGAATCTTTGGATTTATGGTAGACCCTTTTTCTATCCTCAAATTACTCTCCCATCTCCATTCTTTCATATTTCATTGGCTCTCATTTTGAATATTTGACCAACTCATTAGTTAGTCAATCTGCCTACAGTTTCATCTATTCAGATAAATTCTTTACATGCCTTAATCTGCCGAATGCACCATTCTAATCCTGTCACTTCTCCGCTTCATCCTTTGGATGATCCCTCATAGCATGACTCTCATATTCCCTCTCATGGGCAACGTGGAAGTCCTCAAGCATTTATGTTTTCCCAAATGTTCCATGCTATCTTGTATTTCTGAGCATTTACTGTATGGTCACTAGTACGCACTCCTTTTCTTTTCCCCATGGGACAACTTTTTTTTTTTTTAAAGAATAAACACAATAATTATCTATTTTATGGAAACCTTCCCGAAATTCAATATCTGCTTTTCCTATATCCAAATTGAATTTAGCACCCTTCATCTATTTTACTACAATTTGTGGAATTCCTCAATGACAGCATTTACTGTTCTGTAATAAAAATGTGTATTTTAGTTCTTGTCTCCATCACTGGGTGTTAGGTTTTTACTGGGCAGGCATTAGGGGTAATTCATAATTGTATTCTCATTATCAAACACAATGACGCATTATAGATATTCAATAAATGTATGTAGACTTACACTGACTTGAGTATTCATTTATATATGAGTTATATATAGATAACTGATAATAACCAATTAAAATAACACATTCCAGATATTTAGAAGTTATTTGGGTAGAAAAGAAAAGATTCAAGCAAGTTTTCTAAAAATATTAAAGAAGTAGCGCTTAATTTAGTATATTGTATAAGTTATTCAAATTGATTCTGTAAGCATGTAAACTGACACTGGTTCAATCAATACATAAAAAAAACATATGAGAATTACAATTGAGGTATAGAAACAGTATATTAATTATAATCAAGAAATGCTTAGCTATACCTTAATCAGAGCCAAATTATTTAATTTTTTAAAAAGATGATGTCAATTATGAATCACCTGTGACACAGCTTCAAGTAAAGCCTTAAAATCTTTTCTTTATCTTACCTTTCGAAATCTCTTCTCCTAAGGAGAATCCAAGACAACCGATTGGATCATGTGTACTACTTGCTGGGTCACTGCATTGGAAGGTTAGGCCCATGGGCGTGGCTTGGTGACATTTTTTTGTTGTTGAGGGTTGGAGTAGAAATTGACTTATCAGCTTTTTGTTTTTCCATATGTTCATGAATAACCTCATCTAGCCAAAACCCTATCCTAGGTTAGCAAGCCAAGAAAGAGAAAGCGAGACCCTTTGATTCTGGCCCAAAGTTACTTGTTTAAGTGTAGCTTGTGAAACACCCTGAAGTAAGGGTTTTATGTGACAAACTCAACTTATAAAACTCCAGAATTGTATTTGCTATTGATCATTGTATCTTGTGACTGGCTCCCTCAAGAAACGTACAGGTAGGTGATTGTCTCCTGGATATATCATCAAAACCTCACCAGGACCTCAGTATAATAATTATTAATGAATTCTACATATTATTTTCCATATTCTCTTTCATTTCCTTTCATATTTAAATTTTAAGTTGAATAATTCACTTGGTTGTGTATTTTAAATGATTTTCACACTTTCCACCCAGATGAAATAGTGAATCAACTAGGAAAGCCATCTTAGTGATTTGCCTCACAAGACTCATAATATCCAAAATGATATTCATTTCTCACTATGATTTGAGGCTATATATTTAATCCAGGAGTTGTCAAGGGTTCTCTTCAAATGCTCTGTGAAAAACAGGTTCTACTTTTAAAATAAGTAAGATGGAGAATGTTGTACATTATATCCACTCTCTTAAAAATGTAAAACACTCATTAGGATATTGAATACTTGGTTTTAAAAATTCAATATGTCTCACATTTATTTGGACTTTCCTACGTCACAAGACCTATTTAGATGATATTAAACAAGTATTTTGAAGAATTCACTATGGAAAATATTGGTTAAAACTATCAAATAGCACAATTTTGACCCTATAATTGGTAGGAATGATTTCTCTCCTTCATGCCACTGAGTTTCAAGGTTAATTTAGAAGTAAAAGGCAAAAACAAGAGGCCATCACTGTCTTTTCAACTGGGGCCATAATGAGGTTGTAATATGTTTTGTGTGCTGTGTTATATTGCTGCCTGATCTATAAAAAATAAAGTCTCTTACATTTCACTTTGCAATAAAGAATAAACATAAGAAAACATTATTAAAAATAAACACAAGAAGCACAATTTTGGAGCACTAAATAATTATTATTTAAACCAAAGAAAAACTAAAAGTATATAAAAGATTCCTTTCCTTCTTGCCTTAATTTTCTTTGATTAATTTTAATTATTCTTTTATGTTCACATTATTTGAAATAGCCTTCTTTGTTTACTTACCCACACTTATGCTTTATTCATCAATATTTATTAGCATTGAGTGAGCAGAAAATGTACTGGTTTTGATTTAATGAGTGGATCATTAATATTAAGCTATAATCATAAATATCCCCTTTTTTCTGAATTCAATATATATATCCTACTGAATGCTGAAGAAAATATAATACCTTCTTCAATAACATATATAACAAATATATATTCATGAATTCTACTTTAAGTATAAATGAATTCTTTTTCACCAACATCTTATAATAAATTCACACTACCTAATATAAGAAGAATAAATCCATAGTTAGTCACTAGGTCACAGAAACTGAATTAAATGTGAAACATTCGATATGGTGTTGTATTATTCCACTAAATGACTCCTACTTTTTAAATATTAACACCTTAAAATTAGGGTAGCTGAATGGTTTCATCTCATTTTAATTTAATTTCAAAGAGAAATAGATAATAATTTGAAATTTGTCATCTTATAACTTGTAAATAGATACTGGAAGGTTTCAGTTCTAAAAGATCCTAGTATATAGTATTTATGAGTCCATAAATCCTAATAAATAATTCAAAGTAATGGATTCTGCTATATAATAAAACAGACGCAATCTGAGTAGTTAACGCAATTCTTACATTGTGCATTTTCTGTAGAGTTATAAATGAGTAAAAGTAAGTGTATATTTTTGCAAAAGTAATAAGTCATGTTAAAGTATAAAATTGTAATTGATACTTCGTATTATAAGCCCCCGTTAGCTTAATCAACAGTTAAGTTAGATAGGACAGCATTTGGTTCACAAAGAATTGGTGTTATGAATTCAGATAAACCAGAAGCATAATTCACTTACCAAGGAAAATAAAGGCTATCATGCTGGACAACTCAGGCTGTTCACCTTAAAGAAAGGCAGATGTATTTACTCCAACCACCGTCTTAACAGTAACTGTCCAGAATAAGGCTTCAGCTTCTGCTCTTGGTTCCTAAAAGCATTATTGTTTCAAGTCAGCTTCCTATCTCACCATTTCCTCACCAATCTTTCCCGAGCTGTGAACTTTCCTAATTATGTCCAGATTCAATTATTTTGTTCCGAGTGTACTGATCTCAGATATTATGCTTCCAAAAAAGCCCACAAGCCAAATACTAAGAAATGATACATACCCTGCACATTCATAAAAAAGGTCTTTTTTCCCCTTCAACTAAAATACTAAACTGTGTAAAAGACGGCCAAATATAACCCAAAATTTTCCGAGAAACACTTGAGCATGCTCAGTTACCACTTCATTATAAGGCTCATTTAAGGCAATTTGTTGTCATTGGAGGATATGGAAAAGGAGAAAAGGCATACAAGCAGTCCAGGAGAATGTATGAAAAGTGCAAGTTCCACTGGTATCAAACTTGTGTTCTCTATATGTGACACAAACCCCGGTATGTTTATAAGTTGTGTTGCTTCAGCTACAGTTCCTCAAACCCTGCAAATACACTGACAGTGTAAGAAATGACTCCTCATGATGAGGAAGAAATTATCCATTTCCCTGGAAAGGTAATGATCCACTTGTGGCCATCACTTGAGAACTATTTTTCCCTAGCTTCAACGAGAGGCATTACTATGGTCTAAATATATGTCCAAAAACATTTCCTATATTGAAATGTTTTCAAAAAACATTTCCTATATTGAAATCCTAAACCCCAAAGATGATGGTATAAGTAAGTAGAAAATTTGGGAGGTGCTTAAGTTGTGATGATGGAGCCATCATGAATGGGTTCAGTGCCTTAAAAAAGAGGTTCCAGAGAGATCCCTAGCTCCTTTTTCCTTGTGAAGACACAGCAAGAAGGTGCCAGCTATGAACTAGGGTCCTCATGAAAACATGACCATACTTGTGTCTTGTTATGGGAGTTCAGTTTCCAGAACTGTGAGAAATAAGTTTCGGTTGTTTATAAGCTTCCCAGTCTGTAGTAGTTTGTTATAGCAACCTGCATTCTTCACCTCATCTAAATTTGATTTTGTACTTCCTCACAAGAACCTAGAGCACATCATCTCCCTTGGGGCATCATGAGGCTTACACTTTTAAAACACCTTGAGACCTTTTTGAAATGGATGCTTTGAAATATAAAATGCTGAGATAGGATCCAAGATGGCAGAGTAAATAAACACTCTGCTTGCCTCCTCCCATGACCACATTAAAATCACAACTAAATTATAGAACAATCAATCTGGAAAACCATCTGAAGTTTAGCTGAACAGAAGTTTTATAATTACGGAAATAAAGAAGAAGCCATGTTAAGTCTGGGAGGAGGGGCGGAGAAGTGGAATGGGAAGGCCCCCAATCCCTGGGTAGCAGTTGAGAATCAGATATTTTAGCCACAGAGAAGCAAGAGACCCAAGCCCCACACCAGGCTCCCCAGCCTGGAGTAGTGGTGCCAGAAAGAGGAGCCCCCACAATATCTAGAGGTGAAAAATAGAGGGGATTCTCACCATCTAGGTTGTATCAATGGCAGTGGGAAACCCAGATATCCTCTTAAAGGGCCCACACACAGACTCACTCACTGGTAGCTGTGGACATAGCCAAACCCCATAGCCAATCAGTCTGAGGGTTAATCCCACCCATTGACATGACAATAACAATCAAGGTTCAACTATAACTGGAGGGCACACACAACCCACACAAGGGACACTCCTGGAGACCCCAGCACAGGTGACAAGGGAGACTATGATACTGGGCCACACACAGTACCTACTGCGGAAGGCCACTCAGCCAAAACTGAGAGATGTAGCAGATCTACTTAATCCATAGAAACAAACACAGAGAGGAAGCCAAAATGATAAAACAAAGAAATGCATCTTAAATGAAAAGAGAAAAACTCAAGAAAAAGAACTAAACAAAATGGAGGCAAGCAATCTACCAGTTACAGAGTTCACAATAAAGGTTATAAGGATGCTCAAAGAACTTAGTGAGAACTTCCACAGAGAGATAGCAAGCATAAGAAAAGACATAGAAATCACAAAAAAGAACCAATCCGATGTGAAGAAAGCAATACAAAATGAAGAATGCACTAGCATGAATCACCAGCAGACCAGATGAAACAGAGGATTATATCAGTGGTTTGGAAGACAAGGTAGTAGAAAACACCCAATTGAAACAGCAAAAAGAAAAAAGAATTAAAAAAAAAAATGAGGATAGTTTAAGAAACCTCTGGGGCAACAACAAGCATAGCAACGTTCACATCACAGGGGTACCAGAAGGAGAATAAACAAAGCAAGGGATTAAGAACCTATCTGAAGAAATAATGACTGAAAACTTTCTTAACCTAGTGAAGGAAATAGACATAAAAGGCCAGGAAGAATAGATATTCCCAAAAAAGATGAACCCAAAGAGGCTGACACGAAAACACATTATAATTAAAATGGCAAAGGTTAAAGATCAAGAGTGAAGCCTAAAAGCAATAAGTGAAGGGTAACTAGTAACTTATAAGGGAGCTCCCATAAGAGTGACAGCTGACTTCTCAACAGAAACTTTGCAGGCCAGAAGAGATTGGCATGAAATATTCAAAGTGATGAAAGGCAAGGACCTCCAACTGAGAGTTCTGTACCCAACAAGATTATCATTTAAAATTGAAGGAGAGATAAAGAGCTTCACAGACAAGAAAAAGCCAAAGGAGTACATCACTGCCAAACCAGTATTACAAGAAACGTTAAAGAGACTTCTTGAAGAAGAATGAGAAGGAGGAGGAGGAGGAGGAAGAGGAGGAGGAGTAAGAGGGGAGGGAGAAGGTGAGGGGGAAGAAGAGGAGGAGAAGGAGAAGAAAAAAAGAGAAGAAAAGAAAGAAAGAAAGAAAACGAGAGAGAAAGAAAGGAAGGAAGGAAGGAAGGAAGAAAAAAAGAAAGAAAAGAAAATATGAATACTAGAGTAGCAAGAACTACCTATCTATCAAAACTTACTTGAAATGTAAGTGGATTAAATTCTCCAATCAAAAGACATAGGAGGGCTGAAAGGATAAGAAAACAAGACCCTTACATATGCTGCCTACCAGAGATTCACTTCAGATTGTAACACACACTCTCTGAAAGTAAAGGGTTGGAAAAAGATATTTCACACAAAAAAAATCTGAAGTAGCAATATCAGTACCAGACAAAATAGACTTTAGACCAAAGGCTAACACAAGACATAAGGAAGGACCCAGTAATCCTATTTCTGAGTATTTATCTGAGAAAACCCAAAACGCTACTTTGATGGCACATGGGCATCTGTATGTTCACTGCAGCATTGTTTACAATGGCTGTTCATTGATGGGTAAGTAGATGAAGAGCAGGTGGTACATATATACAATGGAATATTGCTCAGCCATGAAAGAGAATGGGTTCTTGACATTTGCTGGTACATGGATGGACCTGGAGAGTGTTGTGCAGAGTGGAGTGTCTCAGACAGAAAGACAGATGGAATTGTGATTTTTCTTATATGTAGAATCTAAAGAACAAAATAAACAAACAAACAGGATGGAGACAGACTCATAGATACAGAGAACATTTTGATGGTTGGCAAATGGGAGGGTTTTGGTTGACAAAAGGGGGAAGGGATTAAGAAGTACAAATTGGTTGTTACAGAGCAGTCATGGGTATGTAGGGTATATAGTCAATAATACTGTAATAACTATGTATGGTGTCAGATGGGTACTGACTTTATCAGGGTAATAGATGGGAGGGGGATTGGATGGTGGGTGAAAAGGTGAAGGGATTATGAAGTACAAATTTGTAGTTACAAGAGTCATAGGGATGTAAAGTAAAGCACAGGGAATTAGTAAAACATATGGTAATAACTATATATAGTGCCAGGTGGGTACTAGACTAATCAGAGAGATCACTTCTTAAATTATATAGATGTCTAACAACTGTGCTGTACACCTGAAAGGAATACAAAATAATATTGAATATCAACTCTAATTGAAAAATTTTAAAGGATGACAAAAAGGTGAAAGGAAATAGGAGGTTCAAATTTCCAGGTATAAAACAAATAAGTCATGGGGATGTAATGTACAGCTTAGGGAATATAGTAAACAATATTGTGATAGCATGGTATGGTATCAGATGGTTGCTGTTCTTAAAATGGTGATCACTTCTTTAAGTATATAAATGTTGAATAACTATGGTGTACACCTGAAAGTAATATAATAGTGTATATTAGCTATATTTTAATAAGGATCTTTTCAAAAAAAATCTCAGCAATTAGGAAACAATTGCTCTTCTGATGGCCAAGATCATCGCACAAAGGGGCTGGCCCCCCTTTGACTTTCTAAAAGGCTCAGAAAGGTCTCAGATTCAGTTTGTGAGCATGTTATGTAATCCAGAAAATCATGGCTGCTAAAATTATGGTGCAAATTTGTATTCAACATATACTTTAAGCTCTGTCCCTGAATTTAATCAAATATAATCCAAAAGATTTTGCAAATGAAAAAAAAAGAAATATAGTATGCTGCTTTGGCAAGAAATTAGGACAAGATAAGTATAGATAAACAACTATGGAGATGGTAGAGGAGCATTTGTGTGTACACAGTTATACAATGGAAGAGCTGCTGATTGCAATGGTCCATGTTTGTTTCAGAGGAGATGAGTAGTTGTATTTTGTTCTCAGAATGCATGATGAAGAAACAGTTTCTACAGTCCAACAAACTGGAACTGTAATACTATTTTTTTCACAATAGATGTTCGTAAATCACTTTACATCAGAATATATATATATATATATATATATATATATATATATATATATACTCCTCTGTATAATGGGCTAATTATATCCATGGTTACTATAAATATTAAGTATGTATATGGGGCTCATATCACAGAGATCAACAAATGAACCCACTGACCTAATTATTACGAAGTAATTAAAATGTCATAAAACTTGTCAATTATTTGCTTTTAACGGCATTGAGACACTAAAGTTGTATTATAATTTTTACCAATACCATTGCTCTTTTTGATATATGCCAACAAAAAATGACAAACTAGAGAGGGATTTGGTGGCTCTCTTGGTTCTCAAACATGCCCCTGTACATGGAGAGCAAGGAGAGACAGAAAAGTGGCAGGGCACTCAAAATTGGTAAGTGGCAGATTTAATTTGTAAGGGAACTTACCTATGATGAGGCTTGTCCTACGTGGCTGCAAGATTAGATCTTTGCACCCGCTCGCCAGAATGTTAAAAGTTTATACATTTGAGGGGGATCAAATGTATGGTGATGGAAGGGGAGCTGACTCTGGGTGGTGAACACACAGTGTGATTTATGGATGATGTGATACAGAATTGCACACCTGAAATCTATGTAATTTTATTAACAATTGTCACCCCAATAAATTAAAAATAAATTAAAAAAAAAAAAAGAGATGACAAAAAAAAAAGTTTATACAGAGGTCTCATTGGGTTTAGTAACATATTCGGTGCAGATGGTTTCAATAATACATTACTCTCTGATGGTTTTGTTCTTGAAATGAGTTGGCTCTATTCAAACCACAGGAACTAAAGGTGGAGAGGAGTGCATTACCACAGAAAGTCACAGAATTAAAAAAAGCAAGTGAAAGAATCCTGGGCAGGTGAAAAAGAAACATACTCAGTAAAGCATTTAAACAGTTAATTTATGTAGGGCTACCATAAGGAAAATAAACTGATGAAAGAAGGAAAAAATAATACGAAAACAAAATTGCCGGTTCAAGGAAAGTGATGTAGTTATCACTTTCTGGAGTGCAGTGATACGCAGAACCTGAATACGTGTAAGACACAGGGTGAATAGCACTGATCTTTGCCAAACAAATATAGCTGCTGAGGTCTATTGGTTACAAGTATATAAAACATCTGTAGTCATATATCTGCTTATCCCAAAATAATAATTATCAGCCATGTCCCCATCTAAAGCAGGGAATTTTTAGCATTTCATTGTGCCCTCAGCACTCTTTCTCCATAGGCTCCTCTCCATAGAATATTTTCAAACGCACAGGTGTTTTTTTTAAAGGGTTACAAAGGAAATTAATCATGTTGAAATATGTTCATCAAAATATTTTTTAAAACAAATTTTGTGAGAAAGTAATATATATACGCTTCTTTATTACAGGAGTAAATATCAAGATCCAGGTGGGTCGAATAATACTGTAATTTCAGTGTAGTGATGACCATAAAAGCCAAATTGGGACATTTGCCATAAATGCAGTGTCATATAAAAAATATCTATAATTTCTATTGGTGACAAGACAGCACAAAAACTGCTGAATTTCAATTATAGTAAAAATAGAACACAATTTTGCCCTGAGCAAATTTCCAGAAAACCCAGATTAATAAACCTCATTCTAATGTCAACAAAAACAGTACTTTCAAATTATTTAATTACTCAAATGGAAACCAGCTATTGAATTAGAACATTTTAGAGGTGAAGGGAAATGATAAAATCGTCAGTTTCAGTATTTTATAAAGATAATCAGTGTGAGATTTAAAATATGTCCTGTGTTTTGAATAAAATGCTAGAATGGAAGGAAGGAAGGAAGGAAGGAAGGAAGGAAGGAAGGAAGGAAGGAAGGAAGGAAGGAAGGAAGGAAGGAAGGAAGGGAAGGAAAGAAAGAAGGAAAGAAAGAGAGAGAGAGAATGAGAGAGAGAGAGAGAGAGAGAGAGAGTAGAAAGTAGAGTAGCTCTGGTTGAAATCTGGGTGGGAATGAACCTCTGTTCATTGACCTTTGCCATCACCATCCACAGCTGCCACTGAGGCATCCAAAGGTTTCAGAACTCATATTCAAAATTCACTGATCTCATTTAATTGGTTTAAATTTTCTTTCACATAAACAATCCATTCTCATAACAGATAAGTGAAATGTACAAGGCCTCAGACCTTTCACTGAGTCAAAGACAGTAGGGTTTCTATTCAGTAAATATTTACTAAAAGCCTACTGTATCCAAGTCTCTGTGCAAAAACAAAAATGAAGAATGGTCCTTTGTTTCATATATCAGACAAAACAGAGTGCAGATGAGACTACATAAATTAAAAAAAGGAAAAAATGTTGAAAAATGAAAACCATGGTAAATCAGTGAAACGTCTATACATTGGAAGACACTTACTTTTGCAACATAAGGAAACGTTGTACTGAATGATATTTGATTTTCCCTCCTACAGCTGCTGCTCTGGTACTATACTTGTCTACTTAAAATTTTATAAGATGCTCATATCTGGAGGAGAGAACTGAAATCTGATCAGCCTCAGAGTCAACCTAAAATCCAATAAACAAGGTTCTAAGACAGTGATAAGGAAGATATAAAGTATTTGGGGATGTGAAATAAGAGACTCTCACTGTCTTACTGGAAGGTCTCGCTAGAAAATAAAATTAGGTCCACATGATGGTGTTACGTAATGACTTCACCATGAACCTCCTGTTGGTCTCCTTGTGGACAAACTGATGTGATGTGGCTATGAGTGGGTTGACAGGGCAACCGGGATTGGCGGAAACCGAGTACCAGCATAGAGACACAACCCTGAGCTATGTTGTAGGGACTTCACAAGGACTGCTATCACTGAAACTCACAGTTGATGGGGAAGAAAAGCTAAAAGCCCAGATTATGAATAGTCTTTATGCCTTACCAAGGAGGCTAGAATTTATCCAGATAGAGAAATGGAGGAGTATTAGTGAGTTTTAAACAAAAATAAACCAGACTGTTTTTTTGAAAAATTGCTTGAATAATGCTATGGAAGATAGTTTGGAAACAAAGACAATTAACAGTTATGAGGCTATCTTAGTAATTTAGGGGAGATATGGTAGTGGCTTAACCGAGAAGTAGTGACAATGGAAAGGAGATGGTAGATCCAAGATATTTATAGTGTCTAGTGACCGTGTGAGATGGAGGTGGGGAAGAGGAGAAAGGAATACAGGATGAGTCCCTAAGTCTTGTTTGTGTGACCTGGAGTTGATTGGTGTCATTTATTGAGGTACTTGGCTCAAAATTCAAAGCTCTATATACAATATAATACTACCCATTGAAGAACATAAACATTAGAATGAGACAACAGTTTCTATGGTGCATGTGTCACTAGGGAAGATAGGCTGACTGTCTCCAAGACAATAAAAATATTAATAGTTCCACAAGATAGCATTGCTGTGGGTGATTTTTATCGTACAATGTCTGACTCTCAATCTAATAGGATCAAAAATGGATTCATCCTTTAGGACCTCACTGACATTTAAAAAGATCGTAGAAATGGAAATATTAATCATATTGCCAATTTATTTATTGATAAAAAGAAACCCAACTTCTAGCCAGTATATTTACCTAATGTAGGTATGCCAACAGGGGAAAGTTGGTAGATGAAAAATATAGATTAAGGAGGATTAGTTCAATAATTAATTCTACATAACCGGAATATTTAATGGCATCACGTTAGAATAGTCCTCAGGTATCACTCTTTATGATAATACGGTATATGCCATATTCTTACTTTTTTTGGATAAATTGATGCACTCAATTAGAGCAGCTCGATCTGCTCACAGAGCTACTACCTCTTTCAGCTAAAATTAGACATCTCTCCATGGTTGTGTTTTGTTGATTTTATAATTTAACTTTCAGTAGATAACCTTTCTCCCAAGAGCTTGATAAACATTATAACTCTAATGTTCTAATAATGTCTTTTGCTTTGATACAGATATTTTAAATTAAATTTAATTTTTTTGTGTGTAGTAGAACTTCATTTACAATTGGCCTAATCACAAGGTTATGCAATGGAAAGTTTTGTCTGTAAAGCAGCTAATATGCCCATCTGAAAATAGCAGTTCTGTAGATGGCTTTGACATTTTCTGTAACTTGTATTAGTTGGGTCTGATTTTCAGAAATTTGTGACACCTCTAAAAGCATAATCAAGACCAACTATGGAAAATATTTTTAATTCCTTTAAATTTTATTTTCCTCTGTGTTCTCTGCTTCCCATTTCATGCTAACATTAGAGTTTATTGCACATTCTAATTATCATAGTGGAAAAATGTTATGTGCCTGCTGATTCAGCAAATTTATTATTAAATGGAGAAGAACGACTAGTCACCAGATCACCTCAAAGCACCATCCATTCACATTTAAATTTAATATATGGCTTTAAAAATGAGGTCATCCACAGTGCAGACACTGTCTTCCAGAGGATGAATGATTGAGGTAAAAGATGCTTTTTGCTGAACAGCAAACTGAACGATTTTTGTAAGATCAATTTTCCCCAGGAAGTGTTGGAGAAAGGTACTGGACATCCCATGGGAGAGATGTCTGAGAGTAATATACAAGGACATGTTCTTTGTAATATGCGTTCACACAACTGGAAACACATTTATACTGTTTAAATTACCTTCTTCTCTTTTTCAAGGTAATATATTTTTTTCCATTGTAAAATAGTTGGTACTTAAGTATAGAGTTAGAAAAACAGCAAATGAAAATATCTAAATCATCAAGCAATATCCCCTATTTACCTTTTGTTGCATTTTCTTTAAATCATTTCACTTATCATTATTTTTAAAGCATCATTGTAATCATATTTGTATATACATTTGTACATGAAAATGTTAATAGCATCTTTTATTTTCTGATTGCAAATGTCAAGGACAAAATCACAAAGATGCTACTACTTGTGGGTAACCAATGTAAATGGTTATATTTCTTAGTTTTTTTTACATATATACATACATGCATACATATGTACCCTGTATACAGCTTTTTAAAGCATAGATAGCACAAGATTATTCATAAATTGTAGATGAAAATAATTTTGGGGAAAAAGGTGAAAGTTAGTATGGACTTTTAGCTATTTCCCTTAAAATTCTACATTCACTTCTTGGATTTAAGGAATTAACATTTTTTTCTTAAACAGGCTTTCCAAACTCTAAATGTTAAAACAGAAATCCAAATAACTCAAATTCCACGAGTAGCACATAAAATAAACAGTTTGTCCACGTAGTGCCTTTTTTTTTTGTATGTGGAAATTACTCAGTTTTCTTTCATAATTATATAAGTAAACATATAATCATTGTTAAAATTTTGGAAACTACAAAAACTTATAAATAAGAAAATAAAAACAATATGTAATTTTACCCCCAGAAATAAATGATGTTAAGATTTGATGTACAACTTTCAAAATTTTCTAGGCATGTTTATAAATATACATCATATATATTTTACCATCATCTTCCACATACTGTTCTATAATTTGGTTTGTTCCCTTAATGTACCATGAACACTTTTTCACGTCGTATGTCAATATTACAACTATCATGTATGTCTAGCTAGTATTCTATTATGGGAATGTTTTACACTTTATTTAGTGGAATACTCATCCATTTATTTAACAAATATTTATTGAGCGCTACATTGCAGGCATAGCTCTTGCTTTTGAAAAAGGCAATTAAAGACCCATAGCTCCTGCCTTCATAAAGCTTATATTCTAGTTGAAAAATACAGGTGTAAAAAAATAAAAAGCAAATACATCTCTACCAGGTATCTGCACATCTAACAAGAAAAATAGAGAGGATAAAGGAGATAAGAAACACCTGAGTTGCAGGACAGAGAATAGCTATTTTATATAAGGTATGCAAGGGAAGAATAAGACATGCTGCCAAACAAATGGGAAGAGATTCCAGGCAAAGGGAGGAGCAACTGCAAAGGTTCCAGAAAGGTAAGTGTTTGGTAGGCTCACACATCAGCTACTAGGCCACTGTGGCTGGAGCCGAGTGAGCAAAGGGGAGAGTGACAGGGCGGGGGATCAGATGGGCTGTGGGGCCAGCGTAGGTGGGAATTTGTGGGCTCATGGTAAGGCCTTCAGGCTTTTTCTGTTTGGTTTTGTTTTGCTTTTTAACTTGAATTAACATTGGAGAATATGAGTAGAGTAGAGAATTTGGTTTATTTTATTTTTTTAAAAACGATTGCTATTGTTGCTGTGTGTAGACTACAGGGAGTGAAGGAGAAAATAGGAAGCCTAGTCTGGAGCCTAGTTCAGTATTGTGGGGTGCACTGAAATATGAGGTCAAGAAGACAACAGGACACTGAGCAGGAATGGCTACTGAAGTGAAAGGAAGTCCATGAGAACAGGGCATCCTAGAAGCCAAGGAAAAATGTTTCAACTACTAATGACTCAAGCACAGTGACAAGAGAGTATTAAGTTAGCAATGTGGAGGTCAGTGGTGATGATATTAGGAGAAGTATTTGTGGAATTTGGGGGGCAAAAACCGAGAAGGAGTAGATTCAGGATAAAATGGAAGCAGAAGAATTTCTAATAGGCATCACCTATTTACAGGAAATTTGCTTTAGAGAAGAAGAGAACTGGGGAAGAATCTGAAGAGGGATGTGAAGGCAAGGGATATGTTGGAGATATTAGATTATATTTGTTCTGTACCTAAAGCACTTTTCCTGACTAAATAAAAACCAGATATGTTTTTGAATCACAGCTATAATCACAACTATTTGGCTCTTTCCAATAGCCCTTCTGTCTCTAACTTAGAAGCACACATGTGAGGTTAGCTTTCTCCTGTTGTGTTATTTCTAGTTTTTCTTTCATCCATAGTCTACATTTGTCTGCTACTTTACTGAAACAGTTAATATGTTATTTCATTTTAAGCAGATCATTGTATCCTTACTTCCCTTTAATCCTTTCCTGAAAAAGACTTTGTCTCCTTAATGGAATTATCGTTAAAAAATAAAATATTTTCCAACAGCTTTTGCTCTTTCCCTCCTTTTATAGATTTCCAAATAAGATAAACTTCTTTGTTGACGTAACGTTCATTTTCCTAATAGTTGAATCGCTACAAATAGAGCCTGGAATTAATGAGACTTGAACCTGAAGCTTTCCATGTAATGTCACCCTTTATTCATTAAGATGCTGAGTATAAACTTTCCTTTGAGAGCCATTCCATTGCCTTTTTTTGCAGAGTACTGTATTATTTTTTTAGTTTTTTTTCCGCCATGTTCTTCTACTTTGCATTTTTCTCCACGTTTTCAATTCATCAGCTTTTTTTCTAATGCAATGTAAAAATCACCCCAAAACATAGTGTTTTAAAACAATAATAATTCATTATAACTTACTGTTTTTATGAGTCTGGAATTTCGTACTGTCTTGGCTCCATGGTTCTGTTGCAGGACTCTCTCGGTGCAGAGTTTTTTCAAAGGGAGGATCTCAAAAGTCTCTTCATCACGTGTCTGGTGTTTGACTTGAGAAGACTTGACCAGCTGGTACTCATTGGACATAGTCTCTGCCTCTACATAGTTTCTCCACAAGCTCTCTCCAGCATAGTAACTTCAAGATAACTGGGCTTCTTACATGTTAGTTAAGGGCTCTCACTACACATGACCCAAGAGAAAGCCAGATGGATGCCAGTATTTTGCATTTTGTGAGTTGAGTTAGCCTCTGAAATCATGCAGCATCACTCAAACTGCATTCTATCGGTCCAGGCAATTACAAAGTTCTCCTTCGTTTCCGGGGAAAGAGACATCGACCCCCACCTCCTAATAGAAGAATGTCAGGTAGTATTGTAAAAACAGTATGTGAAACCGGATGTATACTGGTGCAGCCACCTTTGAAAGATTACAATCTGCCACACTTTGCAAGCATACCAATCTCCTTTCCAAATCTTGTTTCTCTTTCGAATTATGTTCTTGTACTTCAACATAGTCTCCAGTTCTGCACAGTTTCCTTAATCTCTCATTATTCTCCTGGCTTCACTAACATGCTTCCCATCCTGAAGTCTCTGGTAAAGAATTTCTTCCACACGCTTTATTTTCCTCAGATGTCTTCTATTTGTGATCCTTAAATACACTATGTCAGTCCCCAAATCAAGTTATCTCTGTCTCTCTACCACTGAATCATATTGGAGAAAATTGTATTATTGTGTTTGTTATTATTATTATTATTATTATTATCATCATTAGTAATGTCTATACTTAAAGTATTTTACACTGCCAAGCACTACTCTTTGTCAACTAGTTAAAAATACTCCCCATTTTCAAAGATAGTTACAAACATTTACCACTTTCTACAACTCTCTTATAAGCAGAAATTTTGGTTGGTTTTTCACAGAAATTATCTTATTTTCTGATTTAATACTGCCAACATTTAATTTCTAAAATTCAAATATTAGTTCGCTTATTTTCACCATATTTGAGAAATAAAAACATGTAATACTCTAATTTTCTATACATATAGCTATTTTGTATTCATTGTTTTTGAATTGCCCTTTTTATTTTTGAATAGCTATTGCTATTTCAGTTTTAATGCTCACAACCTATGTATAGCACTGGTTTCATTTATACCTAATGTCATTAAATTATTACTAAATTGGCTTGTAATATCTCTACCTGCCTAGATATATTAAGGTTTATGACCGGCCAAATAAATTACCAACTATTTTAAATGTTTCATCCTCTTAAAAAAAATACTTTAGGGATTTCTAGTCAAGATGGCAGAGTAGGTAAACACTGTGCTTACCTTCTCTCATGACCACATCAAAATTACAACTAAACTACAAAATAACTATTATTGAGAATCACCTGAAGTGAAGCTGAACCAAAGTACTACAACTAAGGACATACAAAAGAAGCCACCTTGTGACTGGTAGGAGGGGCAGAGATGCTGAATGATCTGGTCCTACACCCGTGTGTGACCATTAAAAATCAGGAAGGATATTTCAGGTATGGAGGTTCCCCCAGGATGAGCAAGGGGCCCCAGCATCACACCAGGCTCCCCAGCCCAGGGTTCCAATGCCAGGGAAAGAAGTCCCAAAAATTTATGGTTGTGAAAACTAGGGGAGATTGTGGCTGAGTGAGACAGAGGGTGGCTGCACTCCTAGGCACATCTGTTGGAAGGCCTGTACATGGACTTACCTGCTAGTGGACTTACTCACTCTGAGCTCCAGTGCTGGGACAGCAGTTCCAAAGGCAAAAGGGAGATACATGGAAAAACTAAATTGTCTCGGGACAGGGGGAGGGCTAAAGGAGCAGCTTTCTCCCAGATAGAGGAGCTGATGGAAGCTATTGTTTCTTTGTTGAGCCCTCCCCCTTCCCAGCATGCAGATGCAGGGAGCCACCATATCTGAGTCTCCATCAACTTAGCTAACACTATTCATTTGTCCCATCCTAATGATTCTGAGGCTCTGCCCCATCAAACTTTCAAGCACAACCAAGCAGCTTCCAGTGTTTATTTTTGTACAAATCACCTGCCTTGGCTTATGCTGCAGACTTTCCTAATATGTCTCAAAGTTTCACAAAACCCAAACAAGCAGCATCTGGCTTGAGCGTGTCCCATACCACTGGCTGAGCAGTCCTAAACCTAGCACTAGCAACAGGTGGCCTTGGTTCGTGGCTTGGCCTCTCAAGGCACCTCTAGCACAGGGCACGTGGCAGCCATCTGTGTATTGCTTTGTGACTCTTGCCAGATAGCCCTAGGCAGGGCACAGACTGCGGCTGAATTTGGCCTGCAACGAGTCCCCACACAAGTGTTTTTGGGGCTGGCATGCCCAGTGGCCAGCTTCACATCGAGTTAGAGCATTACCTGGCTGCTTTCAAGGATGACACACCCAAAGGGCAAACTGGGCAGGCACCAGAGCCCTCCACAGCAAATCCTTCTGTGTAGAGTCAGTCCCTCCACAACAGCTCCTTCACTGTAATAATAACCAGTCCTTACAACCAATGAGCTCGAAGTCAATCCCTTCTATTGATGTGCAAACAACAGGAGGACACATACAACCCATACAATGGAAACACCTGAAGGACCCAGGTCTGGTGATTAGGAAGATTGCACCACTGGGCCCCATGGGACACCTACTACATAAAACCATTCTACTAAGACCAGGAGACATAGCAGCACTACCTAATGTATAGAAACAAACACAGGGAGGCAGCCAAAATGGGGAGACAAAGAAAAAAGTCCCAAATAATAGAACAGAACAAAGCCCCAGAAAAAGAACTAAACAAATTGGAGACAAGCAACCTATCAGATGCAGAGTTTAAAACACTGGTTATAAGGATGCTCAATGATCTCAGGGAGAATTTCAACAAAGAGACAGGAAACATAAAAATTGAGATAGAAAACATAAAAAAAGAACCAGTCAGAAATGAATATAATAACTGAAATGAAGAATACATTATAGGGAATCAACAGTAGATCAGGTGAAATAGAGGATCAAATCAGCAATTTAGAAGTTAAGGTAGCAGAAAACACTTTTTAAAATTCTTTTTCTTTTTTTCTGTTTTTTCCTGTTTTCTTTAAGTGTTTTCTGCTACCTTTGATTTCCTGTAATGTAGTCTTCATTTTTAGCTCCATTGCCAATGCCTTTGTTTATATTTGATCATTATTCTGGAAGGTGGAAGGTGCAAGTTGAATAGTTCCATGAAACCTTCTGCCCAGAATGCCTCCTCATCTCCACGTTCAAAATCCAGCAAACCCTGTTCCTTCCAAAGCTACATATTTTTTAGGCAGAGCCAAAAGTTTCATCCTGTCTGGTATCTAGCACTTTAAATTGATTTTCAAACTTTGTTTACATTCTTCCTCACAAATGAGTTAGTTTACTATGGGTGGGATTTAGTCCTACTCATTTGTATATCCCCTCTCAGTACAGTGTTTAGGTAAATAATACACACAATTTTTTCCCTTTTGCTCCTAACACTTTTTCACAGAATTTAGTGAAATAAAGTAGAATAGTGGATAGGTTATTTTTCATTAATTAATTTAGTCAACAAAGGTGTTTTGAGAGCCTACATCTTATAAGGCACTGTGCTAGTCCCAAGTGCCAGCATTCAAATTTTATGAATAAAGTCTGGTTCTTGCCTTTAAGTAATGTATGTGCTAATGGGAAGAAAATGCTTAAATTAAAAGACACAAATAAACAATTTATTGAAAAGATAACTGATACTGCAGGACTCTGAAATAGTATCTAGTAGATTACTGAATTAATAATTTTTGAGAGGACAGTTGTTATCCTTTCTAGAAAGTGTTTACATTTACAGTCTTAAAAAAATCATAGACCTGAAGCTATAAAACACCTGGAAGAAAATATAGGCAATAAATTCCTTGACATTGCTCTTAGCATTACCTTTTCAGATATATCTCCTTGAGCAAGAGAAACAAAGGAAAAAATAAACAAATGGTACCACATCAAAATAAAAAGGTTTTGCACAGCAAAAGAACCAATCAACAAAATGAAAAGACACCCTATTGAGTAGGAGAAGATATTTGCAAAAAATACATTCAATAAGGGGTTAACATCTAAAATATATAAAGAACTCATACAACTTAGTATCAAAAAAACAAATAATCCAATTAAAAAATGGGGAGGGCCTGAACAGACATTTCTCCAGAGACATACAAATGGGCAACAGACATATAAAAAGATGTTCAACATCACTAAACATCAGGGAAATGCAAATTAAAACCACAATGATATATCACCTCACACCTGTCAGAATGGCTATCATCAATAAATCAACAAATAACAAATGCTGGGGAAGATGTGGAGAAAAGGGAACCCCCTGCACTGTTGGGGGGATTGTGAATTAGTGCATTCAATATGGAAAACAGTATGAAGATTCCTAAAAAATTAAAAATAGAGCTGCCATATGATCCGGCAATTCCACTTCTGGGTATTGATTTAAAACACACACACACACACACACACACACACACACACAAAACACTAATTTGAAAAGATATATGCATCCTTCTATTCATTGCAGCATTACTAGTAATAGCCAACACGTGGAAGAAATCTAGATGTTTATTTATACATGAATGAATAAAGATATGGTATGTATATACAATGGAATATTATTAAGCAATAAAAAGAATGAAATCTTGCCATTTGTGACAATATGGATGGAAAACAATAGAGAGTATTATGATAAGTGAAGTAAATCAGACAAAGGAAGACAAATACCATATCTCACGTATATGTAGAATCTAAAATAAAATAAGTAAATGAGTAAACAAAACAAACAGACACATAGATATAGAGAACAAGTTGACACTAGACAGAGGGGAATGGATGTGGGAATGGAAAATAAAGAAAATATAGATATTAAGTCAAATATACTTAATTGCCCCAAAATTAGTTTTTTTAGGGGAAAATATCACTGAAATTAAAAACAGAATTAGATTTACTGCATAGCACTGTAAAAAAAAAAAAAAAAGTAACTGATATGTTCATCAGTAGTTCAAACCCGTCAGTTGGAAAAGGGTTTAAATTTATTTGATAGTTCAAAAATCCTTTCTGGGAGATATTTTTAAAATAATAATGATTAAAGATTGTCTCTGTGATGCCGAGGATTACCAAATTCCCCTTGGGGGTTCTAAGATATATAAAGCAGGGATGTTCACACTTCGGTTGTGACATGGGATGGGACAACTTATCCAATCAATAAGCTGTGGAATTTTGAGCCAGCACAATCTTTTCCACAGAAGCCACATTTAGGGGAAAATGGGACTCAAAATATGCATTTGTAACTAGCTCATACGTATATATTTTAAATTCAAGTTCTCCCTCTGTGTTATAGGTTATTAACAGAAATCATTTGCTAAACTATATAAACTTATATGCAGTTGTAGCTAATTTTCAGTTTTGCTTAACATTAATCTCTTTAATTTTTTTCCAGTTATGTTTATCTTTTGTGTTCTAAAACAGATATATTTATATTTATTTGTTTCAAAAAGAATTTAAGTACAAGGTAAATATTTAAAAATTAAAATGCCAGGGAACGGAGGCAAATAAGGAAGGGAGGTAAACAAAGTGGAGCTACTTGGGGATTAGTCCATACAATGTTATTCATGACATCCTGTATATTTGCTTAAGTATGAGTGGATAGCTTACAAATGTGCCTCTAACCTTTCTAGCAGACAATTTGAAAAGTGAGCACAATTTTTTAAAACTAGCAAATCGTTCAATGTTCTTAAGATGAAAGCAAGCATTCCTGGTATTAAGAATGCTTAAGTATTAAGAATCCTGGTATTAAGTACATAAGAAATTTTTCCTTATGTACTCCTTAATAAGATACCTTGGAACACCTTGAACAATGTCCTAAACACTGCTAAGTGGAAAAAGTAATGTATTCTTACTAGTGCTCTTCCTTGAAATACTTCTCAGTGACCAGCGTTATCATCACAACAATGAACACTAAGACATACAATGTTTATATCAGTGTGAGTGTGTGTGTGTGTGTGTGTGTGTGTGTGTGTGTGTGTACTACACTAAGAAGGAATGAGAGGACACAGCTCCACAAGGAGATAATATAAGGATGAATTTTAAAGTAACTGGAGGAAGAAAAAAAGACTGCCTACCTTACAGAAAATTCTCCACAGGTACTGTTTTCTGTCAAAGGTTTTGATATGCAAAAGACAATAGTGAGTTCTATAAGTTCTTCTAATTATCTTCTGATTATCTCCAGTTAGCTTCTGAAAGACCATTTGGAAGTCTATTTATAGGTAAGTCCAAAGTGACACCATCTGGTGATGGTAGCAAAAGTTTTGCTTCGGCTTATAACTTTTTTATCATCAAATGTTGTTAGTTAAAAATTTGTGATTTTTCCAGTCAAGATGGTAGAGTAGGTAAACTCTGTGCTCACACCTCCTCACAGGACCACATCAATTACAACTACAAAACAACCATCATTGAGAATCGCCCGAAGTCTTGCTGAACAGAAGCCCTGCAAATAAGGACATACAGAAGAATCTACCTTGAAAATAATAGGAAGGGCAGGGACCTGGAAGGGCTGGTGCCACACCCACGTGTGACCATTAAAAATTGGGAGGGATAGCTCAGCTATGGAGGTCCTCCCCAAGGAGTAAGGCATTTCAGGCCCTCCCCAGCCCAGGGTTTCAGTGCTGGGAAGAGCAGTCCTTGTAACTTCTGGCTGTGAAAACCAGCAGAGATTGGGTTGAGTGAGATGGAGGGCGGCTGCACTGCGAGGTGCTCCTTGTAAAGAGACCGCGCACAGATTTACTCGCTGATAGACTCACTCGCTCTGAACTCCAGCACTGGGGCAGCAGCTCAAAAGTTGCCAGGGATATACAGGGAGGAACTGAATTGTTTAGTTTCATGGTGAAGGCTGGAGGGGGCAGCTTTCTCCCAGATGGAGAAGGTGGCAGAAGCCATTGTTTCTTTGTTCAGCCCTCCCCCTCCCTGTATACAGACACAGGCAGATGCCAAATCTGAGTCTTCATCAAACTGGCTGTCACCTTTCATCTGCCTGACCCTAGTTATTCCCTGAGAATGTGTGCCTCCCAACTTTTGGACACACACAAGCTGCTCTCAGAGGCTTTTCCATATAAACAGCATGCCTTGGCTCATGCTACAGACTTTTCTAAAATCTTTCAAAGGTTCACAAAACCCAAACAAGCAGCATCTGGGTTCAGCATGTCCCGTACCTGTGGCTGAGCAGCCCTAAGCCCAGTACCAGCGACAGCTGGTCTTGTTTTGTGGCTTGGCCTCTCAAGGCACCTTTAAGCACAATGAGGGCAGTGGTCATATCTTGATTGTTTTGTGGCTCATGCTAGGTGGCCCCAGGCAGGGCACATACTGTGGCTAAACTTGGCCTGCAGTGGGTCATCTCTCAGGACGCCCCAGGGCTGGCAGGCCCAGTGGCCAGCTTCAGATGAAAAGGAACATCACCTGGCCACCTCCAAGGAGCAGACTGGGCAGGCATCAGAGCCCCCCTAAAGCAAACTCTGCTCTGTAGGGTCAGCCCCTACATGACAGGTCTTCCATTGTAGTCACAGCCAGTCCTCACAACCAATCAGCCTGAGGGTCATTCCTTCCTATTGACATGTAAACAACAATCAAGTTTCAAATACAACCGGGGCCACACAGCCTACACAATGGACACACCTAGAGCATCTGGCTCTGCTGACCAGGAGGACTGCACCACTGGGTTCCACACGACACATATGACATAAGACCACTCTGCTAAGACTAGGAGGAATAACAGCTTTACATAAAAACAAACACAGGGAGGCAGCCAAAATGGGGAGAGAAAGAAACATTTCCCAAGTAGAATAACAGAACAAAGCTCCAGAAGAAGAATTAAACAAAATGGAGACAAGCAATCTACCAGACACAGAGTTCTAAACACTGATTATAAGTATGTTCAATGATCTCAGGGAGAACATCAACAATGAGAAAACATAAAAATGGAGGAGAACCAAGATGGCAGAGTAGATAAACACTGTGCCTGCATCCTTCCCTGTACACATTAAAATTACAACTAAATTATAGAACAATCAAGCTGAAGAACCATCTGAAGTCTAGCTGAACAGAAGTCTTACTGGTGTAACTAAAAATGTAAAGAAGCCACTTCAAGACAGATAGGAGGAGTGGAGACATGGAATGGGCCCCAAACCTCCCTCTGGCAGTTGAGAATCAGGAGAGATATCTCAGATATGGAGGTTCTCCCGTAAGAGCAAGGGACTCTAGCCCCCCAAACAAGCTCCCCAGCCCAGAGTACTGGTGCTGGGAAGAGGAGCCCCTACAACATCAGTGGGGATTCTGACCATTTGGGTGGGACTGCAGGTGGCAGGAAACCCAAATATCCTCTTAAACGGCCTTTGCACAGACTCACTTGCTTGCAGGCACTCACCTTAGGCTCCAGTGGAGGATCAGTGACTCTTGAAGGGGCCTTGTGGACATACGGGTAGCAGGCTGAAGTGTGTGACTCAGGGGGAGGATGGGAGGACAGTTGGCATTTTCCTGGTGAGAGGTCCTTCTCCCATGCAGCCAGAAGGTGGACGCCATCTTTCCTATGTTGAGCCCGCCCCAACGGGCCAAATCTGAATCTCATCGGCCTGATGGTCTCCACTGCTCCAACCCGTGGACTCAGCTGGGACCCCACTGAACACAACTCTTGCACCTCTGCAAGCAGCCAGCCCCTCCTGCATTGCACTGTTTCTTGGAAAACTATTGAAGTTCATGGGTCTCAGGTGGGTGGCAACTGGCCTTGGTATGCTCTGAAACTTTTGCTGAGTTGTTCCAGGCTCAGCACTTGCGCAAAACCAGAGTCTACATTAACCTGGTGACCACACCTATTCCTACTCTGCCTCAACCAACTCGTGTACTACGTGAGGCTTTATCAGTGGCTGATAAAGCTGGCAGGTGGCAGCAGGACTCCGGGTGTCTTGGCTTTTTGCAGAGTTACCCCAGAACTAGTACTGGTGGCAGCCATCCTTGGTTCGCAGTGTGTTCTCTCCCACGCGCCTCCAGATTGAGCACAGGCAGCAAACAACTGTGGATCGCTTTGTAGCTCCTACAAGGTAGCCATCGGCAAGTCACAGGCAGTTGCTTACCCAGACTAGCACCGAAGCCCTTCCCAAGAGGCCTTAGGACCAACATGCTTGGAGCTTGGCTTAAGACCACAGCAGAGCACTGCCCAATTAGCTTCACAAATGACACATACAAAGGCTGGTCAACAGGAACCAGAGCCCACTGGGACAAATCCCACTCAGTGAAGTAAGCCTCCCGCACAATAGCCCATAAGCTGTAGACATGACCAAACCCTACAGCCAGTCAGCCTGAGGGTCAATCTCTCCCATTGATGTGTCAATAGCAATCAAGGCTCAACTATAACAGGAGAGCATACACAACCCATACAAGAGCCATTCCTGGAGCACCCAGCTCAGGTGACGAGGCAGATTGTGTCAATGGGCCCCGAAAGATACCTACTACATAAGGCCACCCAGCCAAGACTGGAAGACATATCAGATCTACCTAATACATACAAACAAACAAAGAAAGGCATCCCAAATGAAAGAACAGGAGAAAATTCCAGAAAAACAACTAAACAAAACAGCACCAAACAATCTTCAGAGATCAAAACAATGGTTATAATGATGTTCAAAGAACTTAGTGAGAACTTCAGCAAAGAGATTGTAAGCACACAAAAAAAGAACATGAAAACCATAAAAAGACCAGTCAGATGTGAAGAATGCAATAACTGAAATGAAGGATGCACTAGAAGGAATCACCAGCGGACTACGTGGAGCAAAGTATCAAACCAGTTATTTTTGAAGATAAGGTGAGAGAAAACACCCAATTGAAGGACAAACAAACAAACAAACAAAAAAACAGAATCCAAAAAAATGAGTATAATTTAAGAGACATCTGGGTCAACACCAAGCCTGACAACATTGGCATCATAGTGGTCCCAGAAAGAGAAGAGTGAAAGCAAGGGATTGAGAACCTATTTGAAGAAATAATAGCTAAAAACTTTCCTACCTGGTGAAGGAAATAGACACGTAAGTCCAGGGAGCACAGAGTCCCAAAAAAGATGAACCCAAAGAAGCTCACATAGACACATTATAATTGAAATGGCAAATGTTAAAGTCAAAGAGAGAATACTAAAATCAGCAAGAGAAAGGCAACTAGTAACTTATACAGGAGTTCACATAGACTGTCAGCTGATTTCTCAACAGAAACTTTGCAGGCCAGAGAAATAGAAATAGAAATAGTGATGAAAAGCAGGACCCACAACAAAGACTACTCTACCCAGCAAAGCTATTTAAAATTGAAAAACATATGAAGAGCTTCCCCAGCAAGAAAATGTTAAAGGAGTTCATTACCACCAAACCAGTATTACAAGGTATGTTAAAGAGACTTCTTTAAGATGGAAAAAAAAAATTTATGAATAAAAAAAAGGCAATAGCTATATATCTATCAACAATTGCTTTCAATGTAAATGGATTAAATTCTCCAATCAAAAGACATAGTAGGGCTGAATGGACAAGAAAACAAAATCCTTACATATGCTGCCTAAAAGAGACTCACTTGAGACTGAAAGATGTACACAAACTTAAAGTAAATTGATGGAAAAAGATACTTCATGAAAATGGAAAAAAAAAAGAAAGAAATGTGGGGTAGTAATACTTATACCAGACAAAATGGACTTTTAAAACTATAAGGCTGTAAGAGGTAATAATGAAGGACCCAGTAATCCCATGTCAGGGTATTTATAATATCTGAAGAAACCCAAAATGCTGCTTTGAGGGGACGATGTGCACCTATATGTTCATTACAACATTGTTTACAATGGCCAAGATGTGGAGGCAGCCTGGGTGTCTGTCGATGGGTAAGTGGATAAAGAAGAGGTGGTACACATGCTTATATACAATGGAATATTGCTTGGCCAGGGAAGGAAATCGGTTCTTGCTGTCTTGCTGACCTGGAGGGTGTTGTGCTGAGTGGAGTATATCAGACAAAGAGAGATGCAAGGTGATTTCGCTTATATTATGTGGAATCTAAGAACAAAACTAACCAACAAAACAGAAACAAACTCATAGATACAGAAAACATTTTCATGATTGCCAAATGGGAGGGGATTTGGGGGTATGGGTGAGAGAAGAGGAAGGGATTAAGTACAAATTGGTTGTTGCAAAGTAGTTATGGGGATGTAGTATATAGCATAAGGGATATAGTCAATAATATCGCAATAACTCTGTATGGTGTCAGATGGGTACTACATTTGTTGGGGTGATAGATGGAAGAATGCTGAAGGACAGGGTGAAAAATGTGAGGGGATTAAAAAGTACAAATTGGCAGTTGCAAAAATAATCAATGGGATGTAAAGCATAGGGAATATAGCCAATGGTATGGTAATAACTGTATTATGCTAGGTGGGTACTAGACTAGTCAGGAGTAGCACTTCTTAAATTATATAAATGTGTAACCACTATGCTATAAACCTGAAATTAATATAAAATAATAATAAATGTCAACTGTAATTGAAAAATTACAAAGAGGGAGAAGGGGAATATGAGGTCCAAATTTCCAGGTATAAAACAAATAAGTCATGGGGATATAATATACAGCATAGGGAATATAGTTAACAATATTGTGATAGCATAGTATGGTGTCAGATGGTTGCTGGATTTATGATGATCACTTCTTTAGGTATATAAATGTTGAATAACTATGGTGTACACTTGAAACTAATATAATATTATATGTTAGCTATATTTTTAATAAAAATCTTTTTTAAAAAAAGAAAATTTGTAATTGGGAGAATACCCATGAATTTTAATAAAAGCCCATGTTAACCAGAACAGAGCAGAGCTATATGATGTAGCTTTCATGAAATTGGTATTATTTTGACATTTTTTGAACATAAGAAGGCAAACAAGGATAACGGCTTAAATGAAATACTACTTATTCCAGTCAGAAGTGGGCAGAGAGACCCATGGATTACAAATATTCTCAAGATATGGTGGAGTCCAGTCTATTGATGTAGAGCTATTGATCCCTGTGGGGACAGAGCCCCAAAAAGCAGTTTCCAGGCTCTCAGCCTCACATAGAAAGGTGCTGGCTCAGGTAGTAAATGGCCATCAACTGTGATCAAATGGCCAGCAGCTGTGGCTAGTTGGCTGTCAGCTGTAACCAGTGAGCCATTGGCCACGAATATAACTGCTGTGGTTACGCTAGCAGAAAAAAAGGGGGAGCTAGCAAGAAGATGGTGCCTGAGTCTGCAAGCGGCACAGTGAGGGTTGAGAATTGTGTTGCTCCTGGTTCCTGTTTCTCCAACCCAGCCGCCAGCGAGAGTATAGAGATATGACTCCCCTACTTATGGCTCCGTGGGTGTTTCTTTTTGGCCTAGCCATGTCCTGCGTTTTTATGTGGGGAGCGGGAGCAGAGACCCCGCCGGACGCCCTGCACGACACATGGCAAAGTCGGCAGGATCCCCTGCACGACAATCCCCTAGTTCTAGGGTATAAATCAGTGGTTAAATGTCAGCCTAGAACAGCTGAATTAGAATTTCTGAGTTTTACCCTAGACCAACTAAAATATGGTATTGGATGTTGTCAGGGGGTCTGCATTTTTAACAAGAATCTCAAGGGATTTGAAACAGAGATGGGTTAGTAGTCCCTGCCATGAAAGTGTGGCCACAATAATTTTAGTTTGAAAATAAGGTATAATCAAACACTGCAACCATCTTAAAATGTCCCAGTAAATCACTCACAGAATGCCCACCTTTAAGCATCACTGTGTTGACATATCCTTAAAGATCATCTGGTTGAAAAATAAAACACAAACATGATTGGATGAGGTGTCTTGCCGTATGGGTGACCATGGTTTACACTAGCTAAAATTTGAGGTCAGAAGCATCACATTGTACAACTCTTGGTGGCCTTCTTGGGGCATATTTATACAAAATAATGATGTTTATTTAAAATATTTTATTTTAAGCTCTTTTTGATGGTAGTAGCTAGTGGTCTGTTTTGGATACCCCTTGCAGCGATGAGATTTTGTCATATGTATATAAAATATTAACTATCATTCTGTGCTATGTAACAAGGGAAGGTGTTCTATATCTATCAGATTTAAAATTGTATTAAATCAATTTTTTCAAATATTTAAAGGAGGGGTCAGCACTGTGTCATCCTATTGGAAAATATTGTTAGGGAACATCTTGACAAATCCTGACTCTTGAGAAAATATTGCGCTTCAGAGCCTGTATAAGCATCACTAGCAGGGCTTACCTGCACTCTGAAAAAGTCATAAGAAGGTCGTTTTGGTTTCCTGAACAAACTACATTCAGGACTGGCTTCAACCTGCATGTGAGTTGTTGATGTGTGGTAAGCATAAAGAATTTCCCAAAAGAATATGCAGAATGCTGTTAAATTTTGAACTGGATTTCTGCTAAGAGACTAAAATAAATATTTTATCTTTCTCAATCTTCTGAACTCCATGATCCCCCTTCATTCCAGTTATGTACAAAATAAGTCATTATAAGAACAGTAATTAGGGTAAAGAAGGTAAGAGAAGGCCCCTTTCAACAATAGACATGCAAAGACCATCGAGCATCATTTAAAGTTAAATATTCAGATTCTATTGGTAAAACACAACAGAACAAAAATATGCTTTATAGATGCTCCTTTACACTAATACATTCTAAAGGCCTAGACTGGACTTTCATATGAAGAAAGTGGGCTTCTAGGATTGGTAGAATATAGATGTAAGGGAGGATACTTACATTGTGAAGTAAAGAGAAAGGTACAGTTATTTAATAAAACATATTTTAATTAATTAAGTCAAGTCTTAAAAACCAAAACGTTTGACAAAGCATATGGAGAATTCTCCTCTTGGAAAGGAAAACTGCAATATGATTAGTTTTATAATCAAATGAAGGGAGCTTTGCTACACTTTCATGATGACAGAGAATAGGAAGGTAACTTCTCTTATTACAACAGCTCTCACAGCAGGAATAAAACCACTGAATTTGTAAAGTAAAAGAGTGCCAGCCACAGACACATTTGAAATGGAGAATTTACTATTTTTAGAAGATGAATAAATAAGGAAATTATTAATGGCCAGCCAAGAAAAAAAATGAGATGACCTACCGCTGCTCCCAAAAGCCAAGGTTGGACAATAAGAAGTAAGAGTTGTGGAGGATTTGCAAAATCAAATTAGGCAAATTTATATAGTATTAAAGAGAATTTGTAAATAATGAAATTATTTTCAGAGCAGCTTCTGACGCAGGAGAAGAAATATCATGGGCTGATGATAACAGAGTTAGGGTAAAGAAGTGCTATAATAATGCCGTAGCAGACTTTCCAACTGGAGATGTGAGTCTCTGGAGCGCAATCCCAAAGAAGAGCAGCATGGCTGGCTCTGCTGGCCTGGCAATCTAGCTCAATAAGGCCTGTACGCCTTGCACGAAGCATTTGTTTTCAATGCTGTAGGAGGGCGGCTTTTTGGTTGCATGTGGACTACCATGATCTTCATCAGGTCAAAGAGTAAAATTTTTTTTTTAAGTAAACAATGTCTAATAATGAGAGTAATACCACCTGATTGTCTTATTTGTCTCTGGGTGGGGAGCAAGGTAAGTCCAGGATGGGACTGATGAACTAGGATAAAATAAAAGGGGTCAAGAATCCAGTAGTTCTTTTGGAGTTGAGAAGGAAAGTTGTAGTAGGAACATAAGTATGACATTAAAGGATGGATAAGTGATTGTTGCCTCAGATAGACTATTAGAGTTTTTGTCATTTCAGAGGAGGATCTGTTGTCATAGGAGATAATGTACAAAGAGCAACCTAAGAGCTGCACTAGGCAAAACTATGAGAATGATTTGATAAAAAAGAGTGAGTACAAGTCTTTCATATTGAGACTTAGGAAGTGTAAAGATGGATTCTGGGAGCTTCATCCACATGAACCCAGGGCTGGAGGGTCTGACTTCAAGCTAGGTGCTAACATATGTGAGTGAAGGGAAGAGAGATCAACAGGCTGACGATGCTAGCGACAAAGAGAGGTTGATAATGGTAAAACCCCACAAAAGGGCCAGGTTTTACCTATGAATGAAAGAGTGGTCATCAGCGCCTAGGATTGGTGAGGAGAATGCTGGTGCTGTTTTTCAGTTTGACGGTGGTTGGAGAATGGGAATTGGTGTTTTCAATGTGTGGCTTAATTTTGGTAAAAAAAAAAAAAAAAAAAAAAACAAAGACGAAGAAGAAGAAAGTATGAGTGAGTGGTGTAAACTCTGAGAATATAGGCTGTTGGGTATTTTGTTCTCGGTGAAAAGGATGTTCCAGTGGGCACATGGAAAAAACTGGGAGAAAACAGGACAAAAGGGTGAAATGGGGAAATAACTGCCATGCGATTATTATCAATTCATTAATTCAAAATACATTTATTAAATGACTTTTATATGCCAGGCACCATTCTAGAAACCAGTGATATAGCAGTGAACAACACAGAGAAAGTCTGTGGCATAAAAAATACTTAGTATCTTATTGACTACATGAAATTTTGGAAGGGATAGGAAGTTTAGAGATTTCTCTTTTTCGTCCCAAATTGATATAACCATATGAGTATTAGCTAGTTAGCTAAATAAATAGAAAGAAAAGAAGGAAGAAAGGAAAGGAATAGTGTTAGGCAAAAGGCTGTCTGGAATAGCAGAAATATGGAACCTAGGTATTTATAAAAGCCTGAGGAAAACTAGTCACCAAACTAAAAGCTGTAATTTAAGAGAGGAGTAAACTAAATGAAAAAATAAATCTTTAAAAGACTGGGAAATAAAATTAATATACATTGTGAGATATTCTCAAACTAAATAACTGAGTGATTTTATTAATACACATACACACAAATACACATACACACACACACACACACACACACACAAAGGTGCCAAAAAAATGCACACACATTTTAAGAAAGGAAAAAACTGTAATTTGTAAAACTAAATATATAGCAATAACAAAAGGTGAATACAAGTTATCTGTATACGTTTTTTGGCACCCCCGGTATGTATAGTGATTATATATGTATATAATATACACACATGTATGTATATACATACATATATGTACATATATGTACATTATATACATATATATGTATACCATACATACATATATACGTATATAATATATACATATATAGTGATTTTATACATATATATATATAATAACTCGGTTATACACACAGATGCATACACATATGTCTATGTGTTGGTAATACTCTAAAATAATAATTTTTCCCATTCCTTAATGGATATTCTGCATGATCTAGACACAGTTTTATAAACAAGTTCTCCACTTTGTCTATCTGAACCATATAAGGAGAACATTTAAATCTGTGCCCCCATGAAAGGGAATATTACTTCTTTCTGGAGAGGCTCTTGTTATCACATCTGCAATAAATTAAGACTCATGTTGCCATGTACTGCTAAGGATTTCCCAGTCCCAAAAACATTTTGATTATACGATTCACCCTTTGGGAATTATCATATTAACTCAAACATTGTGAAATTAATTAGAAATTACATAATAAACAACAGTTTGTATTTTTTTAAATTGAGTATTATCTTTGTGTTATTGACTAAAGGCTGGACCTATGAAAAGTTATGAGTGGAATAGACGTTTTGTTTCCAAAAATGGCACAAACAGTATCTCCTCAGGTATATGTCTCTCGTGACATGCTGGGGCTTTGGCCTAAGGGTATCTCAAGGCAAGGGAAGTAAAAGCTAAAATAAATAAATGGGACTATATCAAACTTAAAAGCTTCTTCACAGCAAAAGAAACCATCGACAAAATAAAGAGGCAACCGACTGAATGGGAGAAGATTTTTGCAAACAGTATCTCTGATAAGGGGCTAATATCCAAAATGTACAAGGAACTCATACAACTCAATAAAAAAACAAACAACCAATTGAAAAATGGGCAGAGGACCTGAAGAGACGTTTCTCCAAAGAGGACATACAAATGGCAAATAGACATGAAAAAATGCTCAACATCACTAATCATCAAAGAAATGCAAATAAAAACCACAATGCGATATCACCTCACCCCATTTAAAATGGCTATCATCAACAAGACAAATAGTAACAAGTGCTGGAGAGGCTGTGGAGAAAAAGGAACCCTCATACACTGTTGGTGGGAATGCAGACTGGTACAGCCGTTATGGAAGGCAGTGTGAAGGTTCCTCAAAAAATTACGAATAGAATTACCATATGACTCAGCAATCTGTGTCCTGGGTATCTACCAAAAAAATCTGAAAACATTTATCCATAAAGGCAAGTGTGCTCCAATGTTCACTGCAGCTTTATTTATGGTGGCCAAGACATGGAAACAACCAAAATGTCCTTCAATAGATGAATGGATAAAGAAGTTGTGGTATATATACACAATGGATACTATTCAGCTGTAAGAAAAGATGAAATAGGACCATTTCTGACAACATGGATGGATGTTGAGATTATAATGTAAGCGAAATAAGTTAGACAAAAAAAGGAAAGAACCATATGATTTCACTGATATGTGGTATATAAACTGAAAACAACAAAAGAACAAGACAAACAACTGAAAGAACAAAAACTCGTAGACATAGACAACAGTTTAGGGGTTACCAGAAGGTATGGGGGGAGGGGGAAGCGGGGCTCTAAAAGAGAATAAAAGGGGTCTGATATATGGTCATGGAAAGAGAACTGACTCTGGGTGGTGAACACACAATGTGATATATAGATGATGTATTACAGAATTGTACACCTGAAATCTATGTAACTTTACTAACAATTGTTGCCCCAATAAACTTGAATTTAAAGAGAAAAGAAAAAGAGTATATCGAAATTGGAATCCTTTCCGAGTTGAGGCAGCAAGCTTAGCTGAAGTTTGAAAAGGGAGCTGACATAGATTCAGGAGACCACTGATAAACAGATATTCTTGGAAGAAAATAACTTTTTTTAGATGTAAAATTGTAGAAATTTTTGGATATAAAAATGTAAAGTTTCATCCTTTTTCCTTGAGCCCACCTTCATTTGTTCTCAAATCAGCCAACTTGTCACTGGTTCACCACTGGAGATAAGACCCTGAGGCAGTGAGGCTTACCAACTGGCTGGGGTTAGGAGGAAGGAGGATTAGGGAATTCTGTAGGGCAAGGCAGGTGGTGGAGGGGGGTCAGCCCATGCTTAGTTTGAAGATAGGACTAGGGGTAAGGATTACAGCTGGAGAGTGAGAAAACAGTGAAAAAGCAGGTCAAGGCCAGAGAGGTGCTTTAAGAAACTTTTCTCTGTTGCCCTACTTCCCATTCATGGTCACTGGTCTAGATGAATTGAAGATGGGTGTCCTTTCTTCAGGGCTGACCCCAGCAGGATGCGTGGCCAAATACCTGGTTGTGATAATGGATTACTCCAAGCGAAACATCCTTACCTCTGAAATAGCTAATCTTTCTTGGGATTTTACTCTGAGAGTTTTACTTTGTGTTTAGAAACCACCCCATCCTCAAAGCACAGTTCCCTAGAAGGTCTGGAGTATTTGCCTTGCTCAGTTACTTCAGCTCCATTTTTTATACAAATTTGAATAAGTAGTGCTGAATAAAAATGGATTTTTAAATTAAAATCCTTGGTAGTTGATTCTGTCATTCATCAGAATCTACGTAAATGAAAAGCAGAAAATATACATGTTAAAATGTGCCCTTGAATTGAAAATAGTCCTAAAAGTTTTATATATAAGGACCAAGAAAAAAATTTCATAATTATATAAATGCTGTACTTAATGGTTTAATAATAAGTCAAAAATCACATGGTCATCATTTACTTTTGTCAAAACAATATTAAATCTTGTCAAAACAAGATTAAATTTCTTGACTCAGATAAAAGCTCCAAAATTTACTGCTCTATGTACATATGTGGTTTTACATAATTTTTATAAAATATTTCTGTATTAATCTTAACTGTCTTATAGTACTGCTCTTAAAACAACATTAAAAATATTTTATATCATGATTATCCCTGGTTATATAAACTTATTGGTAAAAACATTTTGGTTAAGTATTGTACCAGAGGGCTTAATTGAATCCTTAACTGCAAAGATTTGACACTAGTTATGAGTGAATATCCAACTTATCGAATCAAGGACAACAACATTTTTCATGCAATAGAGAGGACAGTGTGAATGTGATTATCAAATTCTCAATATGGTTTTTACTTAAAAACTACATAATGAGCATCCTTCACAGTAGTTGGTGCGCTGTCACATTGGATTTCATAAAAAATGTCTTCATGAAGACACAGTAAATAACACATAAATAACTTTAAATGTATAAGATAATTGCTAAACAAGTGACAATATGTTACACACATGGGATACAAAAATTATAGAAATACATTTCATGAAAAACTTAAAGACACTCTAACTCCAAACCGTATAAAGAAAATTTAAAGTAATAGAAATATGTCACAAATGGGAGGAAGCTTTTTGCTCTCTAAAACTGCAGTAGTTCTCTAGAAAACAATTCCCTTTCAAGTTTGGGAGATAACAGTGTTTTTCATGCCTTTGCAGTTCATTTTCTGTAATAGCATAGACTTACAGTAACAGTGTTTTCTGTTTATATATTGTCTCAAAAAAAATCTATTGTTTTGCTTCATGCCATTTGAAAATTAACTGCATACAACCTAATGGAATTTACTTTTTTTTTTAATTTGTAGGAAGTAGAAAAGTCATCTGTTATAAAATTAACTAGAATTGAGAAGTTTTCTAAATTCTAATGAGTATCCAGATTTTTTTGAAATGCAATTGATTACTATTATGATTTATATCAAATGTGAAACATTCTATTATTACACTAATATTAAAACAACAGCCCTCCTCACAATTTGTGTCCATAAGCATCTTCAGGGTTTATCATTCTGATATTTCAGGTTTATGTGTATTCAAACTATATTTTATAAGCATATTTACCTCTATCTTCATTAAAACAATGTACACTGGGAGTGAAATTCAGTATCAGTGTGCCTAACACTTTGCAATTAACTCATCAATGATTTGTAACTGTTATTTAATAGCCAAGAAATTCTCCAAGGCTTGGAGATTATAGAAGTCATTTTCCTCAGAACCTGAAGTCATATTTTGCTAAGAATAAATAAATTCAACTATCAAACTTTTCATCGGTTTGTAGAAATTTGAAAATAATGAAATTCAAATGGATTTCATATTAGATAACATTATTATCTCATCCTGTTGATAACAAATTTTAGTAACATTAATGACATTTTTCATTTAATCTTTGAAATATAAAAAAGAGAGATACATATTTTATGTATAGCATAAAATAGTCACAATACTTTCTTTTTATAAGAAGCTTTCTCATTTGTGTTATTAGCACATAATGAGGTAAGTAGTTGACCCTTTGTTCCATAAGATTGGCAGCTTTGGGGAACACATGTTTCTTTACCATTTGTTCCATTAAGGTAACCAATAAGGTAAAAAGATTTAAACCTAGATCTCTTAGGAGTCCTGTATCACCATGCTGAGAGAAATGTACACAGTCGCTTATTCCATTCCTGCAATATCTAGTAAGTACTAGTGTTTGTTTTTCCTTCCAGTCAATATGCACTTAGAAACTGTCTGCTTCTGCAAAACTTAATCTTAGTAAGTGTAAATAAAATTAAAATTTGATTTTTTTTTTGTTTTGTTTTTTTTGGTTAGAAACTCAAGTCATCCAGGTAGCCATAAAGCACACAAGGGTTTTTTTTTAAAACCAGTCTTCCTTCACACTGCCCATGTAATTCAGGGACCATTGTTTTATAAACCATAATCTCTGAGTGAGATGACATTGAATGATATTCAACATTGATACTCAGCCTCTTCTTTTAGACCTCCAACCAGATTGACAGTAGTGATGACAGTGGTCCCTGTTGTAGATACCTGTGCAGTAAAATACTTTATTTCACATGGGCTAATAAACAGGTGCCAGGTTGTATTATTTGGAGGAGTGGTTCTCAAATTTTAAGGTCTCAGAATCACCTGTAGGGCTTATTAACATACAGATTCCTGGATACCACCCCCAAAATTTCTGATTCAGATCTGGGATAGGGTGGAAATTTGCATATCTAATTTGTTCTCAGGTGATGCTGATGCTGATGCTGATGATTCAGGAACAACACTTTGAGAATCACTAATTTAAAGCAAAGGAACTCTGACTTCTGAGTCTGTCCTCAGCACACAATCACAATCTCCTGCCTCTCTGAGCCTTTCTCTTTTTCTTTCTTTCTTTCTTTCTCTCTCTCTCTCTCTCTCTCTCTCTCTCTCTCTCTCTCTCTCTCTCTCTCTCTCTCTCTCTCTCTCTCTCTCTCTTCTTTCTTTCTCTTTCCTTCCTCCTTCCTGCCTTCTTTCCTTCCTTCCTTTTCTTCCTTCCTTCTTTCCTTCCTTCCTTCCTCTTCCCTCCTGTTCTCTCTTGCTCTCCCTCTCTCAATCTCTCTCCTTACATGATAAAGAACTAGATATATTAGGGTCTAAAGGATTTAACTCTTACTCTGAGATATTACTTAGCTATTAAGGCATATTATCAATATTATCTGAAGTTATCATCAAAGTATTTAAAGTGCTAGTTTCCATCACAATCTGAAAATTACAACTCTCTTTTCAAGCAGCATAAATAAGAAAAAGTCCTCAAATACACAAAGAGGAGAAAGAAGAGTTACACTACTTTGTTTTCATTTATATTGTTTTGATAATTAGCAATGTAATTTCAAAAAACCTCATATTCCAGAGTAGTTGTTGCTTTTAGTTGTAAAAGCACAAAGTAATCCCCAATTATAAGGTACGAAAACAAGTTGTGGGTAATTTGGCTCTATGATTTCTTTCTGAAAATGATGAGTTGAGTAAAAGCAAGAAAAGAACAAGATAATGTTTGTCTTCTATGATAATCTTTCTTAAATATTGTTCTCCATATCTTTTGTTTCAATAAAATAAGAACACCTGCTACTATAATATGCGAAGAGCAATTTTTCATGAACACTGGGAATGAACATATCTTTTACTTTCAGTTTAATTTTAACACGACTATTTGAATCAGAAAAATTTTGCAGAGGAACAAATGTGAAATATCTGCTGCTTTGAACTCCAGAGCTTACATTTGTACAAAATATACTATATTTCTATTCATTTGTGTCTAGGTTAAGAGCAAACCTCTCCATTCTCCTAAACACCTGGCTTTCAGCCCAAGGCCCAGGCGGAATTCGCTGACATCAACAGTGTCACTAACTGTTGTGTCACTAACTAAACAGAAACAAAAAAGTCCCAATGTCCAGGTAAGGAAGAGCATCGCTGGTTTCTTTATTGCTCTGTCCGTGTTGGAATCCGTCTCCCAGAATGCTTTGCTGTCCTGCAGACTCTTTTAAACTGTCTCTCTCAGTAGACTAAAGCTCTTTTAAAGGCACGTTTACATTCACCCCCAACTTATTTCCTAGCACCTAATACAGTGGGTGCTTTCTGATAGGTGTTTGACAAATAGGTGTTTATGAAATTTAAATAAAAGCAATTGTTTACCACTAAATCTCCATGGCATTAATCTGTGCAGTACAGGACCCAACTGTGATTTACTAGTCCACTACCCCCTTTCTTTGTAAATTGCATTCTTAATTTAATTCCCCAAAGCCAACTACATCATTTTTATTGGTTAATGACTATAACAGTGTCATTTTATCTCATTTTTTAAATGCCGAAGTCTTAGAGATGGAAATCATTATGTATTCATAGTTACTCTAAAAGTTTTATTTTAATACTGAGTCTTACTGGCCATATGTTGAGATGAGAAATGTTGGCAATAGTAAAGTTACAAACCTGAGAAAATTGTGTTGATGCATGATAAAATTAATGGAAAATAAAGTTTACTAGTATATTTATATATATATTTTAAAGGTAGCTTTTGAGTAATATAATATGCTATTTGTATATAAATATTCTCTCAGATGTCACATCATAATGACGGTCTTTTGTGATTTTCTTTTTTTTTGACTATAAACTAAAATGTCTGTTGATTCAGTTAGTGATTGCTATTTCTTTTAGTAGTCAAAAGAAAATCACTGGATAACTCTTGGTAATTTTTAGCAACAAATTTGAATTTCGAGATTGAAATAACAATTAGAATTGGAAATGTTTAACCATTTAATTGACACAAATCATAATACATGAAGCTAAAAGTGAAATAGCCTGAAATAAATTCAGTTGAAGGTTAAATGTCTAACATACTTAAATCAAAAATTGAGAAATTTTTTTTAAACTGACATTTTTATTTCCAAAGAGCAATAGATTTTTCTTTTTTTAAAAAAATGGGTCCACAAAGTAATTTTAGCTTTAGATCATTAGGATAATAAAATTTCTGTGCACAGAGATTTTTTTTAAAAAATAATAGTTTTACTCAGGTATCCTTCTCATATGAATAAATATTCTACCAGTTTTGAAGCGTCCCCGCTCCATTGGCTGCTGGGAGTGTGCTTATACTGGTGAGCACAACTTGCTCTGAGAGTTTTGATATGTTATCAAAGTTGCTGATCTGGGTGGTCAGCGACTTCCGGCTCTCTGTGCTTGTTCGCCCCCTGGTGAGCCGATCCTCCTGGCGATGGTGAACTCCAAGGCAACAGCAAGAAAATGCAGCTTTAAATTCCTCTCGAAATTTTCCTGGCAAACCAGGGAGAATGAAAGGAAAAAGAATTGTGGTAAATGTTTTAACAAATCATGAATAGGGTACAACTGAGTTGCTCCCTTGAGCCAAACTAACAACGAGGTGTAACATTTTGCAAAGATGGGGAAAATAGGAAAAGGAAATTGAGTTACTGGAAGCTTGGTAGACTCTTGAAACAATGAGGTATTTTTATAAAATAATGAGACTGCTTTTCATGTGCGATATTTGGAGTTTGTTTCATTCCTTTAGAGTCAAACTCATATATCTGTGAATATGGGTTATTTTTAACTAGTTAACTGTAATAAAAGTGATCATTAATAGAAGAAAGCCCAGAAATAGTTAATAATTTCAAGAATGATAAAACTTATACATAGCCAAAACTATACTGAAATTACCTTGCATTTTACTCTGAAGAAACTGTTCTACTGAAACAATCAATTGAAAATATCTAGAAAAACATCTTCAAATACGTAGAAAATCTCTAAATTTTCATAATTTGCATAGACAGAACAACAAACGAAATGGGAAAATAAACAACTTTTGAAGTTATTCCTTGTCTTTAGATAACTAATATGAATTTAGAGAAGTATGAAAATGAAACAATTACATTTTTTAAGGGTAAATGGCAGTGTTGGGAATAATTTCTTTTGTCCAAGCCTCAGTTACCAAACTGGGTTACTGAGTGATTAAATGAGAAGATGAAGGTTAAGGGCCAACACAATAGCAAGGACATAACAAGTCCCCAGTGATTATCAGCCTCCTTTTCTGCCTCAGTCTTAACTACATAATAGCACTTGGACATGGTTCTATGGCTTCCGGCTTCCGCTTCAAACACTTCTCCCTACTACCTCCTAGTAGGTTTTACCTGCTTGGTGCAAGGCTCAGGGCTTTAGTTACCCTTAACCCTTGGCAATTGCTTCCCAGCTGCTTAACAAGCCACAGCTCCATGTGGTCCCTTCTCCCTTCAAACACTGCACCTGAAGAGTCCTATCCATTGTCTCAGACCTAATGTAGTCTTTATTTTGGAGCCTGGAATTGGGTGTGGCAGGGGAAAGCATAAAAAGGGGCAGCTGAATACAAAACAAACCTCACACATATACAACCTGATTCTCTGACAAGTGAAATAAAACATTCTTACATATAGGGTGTATGCAAGGTTTGAATAAAGAGTTATTTTTAAAAAACCTAATTGATTAGTTGGCTGTCTTTTTCATTTTTATAACCCAGAAAGCCAAATATGAAGTTGGAAAATGCCCACACTTTATTAAGTATGCAATAAAATAAATCACTCCTCCATATATAATTATAATATATTTGGAGGTAGAAATGAAAAAGAAATAGCCAACCAGTTAGAGAAGAAAGCAATGCAAAGATGTAGCTAATTAAAACATATTTTTAAGTCAATCAGGCAAAATGTTTCTAAATAAAACAATAATTAGTTAAATGATTTTTATAATTGTATTGATGCCATAAACAGAGATAGATGAAATAAGTTACAGATGTGTGTGTCATTTAGTTGAGGTGTTATTTAGGAGTAATATTTTTTTGTGGTCAGTGAGAGATCTTGAGAAAAATCCAAGAGATGTTACCCACACAAAAAATGTAAATTTAGAAAAGTATCTAAAAGTGCAAAAGTTCCAATTCAATCTCAATTAGGCTACGAATGTTGGCCAAGGAAATAATATAGCAAAGCTGTTTTAGTTTCAGATAAAATTATCTAACATTTTTAAAATTTAAGTTTAATGTATGACAAGCAAGATTCTGTGTTATTCAGTTCACACAATTTTCACTTCCTTCCTATTTCAACATTTCTTCCAAATTTTAGGGGGGGAAAAAATCCCTTAGATAACTTTCTCTGATGACTCAGGTTACATGTATTCCTGTTCATAAGGGAAAAACCTGAAGACAAACCAGATCAGGGAAATATTTTTCTCATTGTATGGCATCTAAGCTCTTCACACAGTTCAAGAGTATTCAAAACCTTCGGGTCATTGGTCCCTCATCCTTGGTTAGAACTGTGATTTTCTATAGAAAAAAACAGTTGAAAACTCACCACTGAGAAAATTATAAATAATTGGGTTCGCAGCACTATTGGCATAGACAAGCCAGTGTGAAAATGTAAACCAGGCATATACAGTCTCTCTGTCTTCGGTGTGGGTAAACATCCCAAATACTCTGTAAGAAAACAATAACAGGATAACTAGTGTGATTCTGGAGAATACCTTTTAAATAATTCAATTCAAGGGTGAACAAAGCCCTTAATAGAAGCTGCCTGACTCCCCTCTTCCTCTGTGGCAGACATTGATGTTGGTAGATTTATGATACTACAGTGAGTTTAGAATAACTTCAGCTCCTAAACAGAACCTCTAAGGCACGATTAATAAATCAAAAGTCTAATCAGGTCAGAGAAGACGATCTCTGTCTTTCCTATACACAGCAGATGCAATAGTATGTCTTGTGGGCAAGAATACAGAAGTTGAATATGTAGCTATTAACATTTCTTTCATTTTGTCTGTAAATGCAATTGAGCAGTGTTTGTTATTATTCCATTAGCATTTACAAAGCACGCCTAAATTATTGTCTCTAGGTACTTCTTCCTACTTTTATTTGTGCATTGATCAAAGTATTAAATTTCTTCAACTCCAATCTTCCCATGCTGAGATTTACCTCTGGGATTTCTTTATACCCAGAGGAGAGTTAGTTTTCAGTAGGCAAAATTCTGGTAATTTCTTAAAATGTATGAGTTTTAATTATTTTATTATTTTTAACTCTGAAAAATCTCTCATTATGATACCCTTAACGATCATTTTTAAGATTTGTCTGTGTTTAGAATATCCTGTCTATGTAATTCTATTCACTAGCCAACAGCAGGTAACTTACAAGGACTCCATCAATTTATAGGCTGAGGATTATAGTGCATTTCCTGTCAGAGATTCCACCATTGATTGTGTGATTTGTGAACATGATAGATATGCATTTCCAGAATAAAGTGATGCTTTATGGATGACTGGAATTCTACAAAAACTACAATATGGTGTGAAACAACATGGACAAATGGAATTAGCAATATGTTATGACTCTCTACCACAATACATCTTTGAAATCCTAGACAAATCAGAACTGCTTTAAAAAAGTTGGTTTTGATAGTCAGGCAAAAAAAATAAATTAATTGATTTCAAGGAAATGAATGTAGAAATTTATATGAGAAAGAAAACAAGTATATGCAAGGGTAAACAAAGAGATACACATTTGAAGTAAATGCGTGTGGCAAAGAGAAAAACAACTTTTCAGGTTATTTAAAAATTTTTGTATTTTGTGAAAAAGAGCAGGATGCTCAAAAAATTGAAAATATTTTAAATTAAACATGGATTTTCTCCTTAGAAAGCAATTTTCTTTCCTTGGAGAGAAAGGTGTTTAAGTCAGAAGAAAAGTGAAATGTTATGGACAAGTAGGTATTTGGAAATAGCTAAACAACAGGTACAAGGGCTGACATGCTGGAAATCCAAAGGAGCAACCCAGAGAGCAGTAAACTTAATTTTCATTGAATTTAGACTGACTAAACTAAAAGTACAAAAAAGGAAAAAAAAAAAAAAAAAAAGAAGAGAAAAAAAAGAGAGAGGAGAAAACTCATCCAGTATCACAGGATATTTACTAAGTTCTTAAGGGCAGAAAATAACATCTAGCAAAAGACCACAATGCATTTGTATAGGATTTCTGTGGTCAAGAAAAATAAGGGGTATTATGAAAAGATATGGAAAGCAAAGTAGGTCATTTTCTTGTGAGCTAGTTTATGTTTCAAGGACCCAAGCTGCCAAAAGTCTTTTACCTTTAAGACCCTGTCTGCAGTAAATAATATTATTAAACGAAAGTGCATTTTCCATTTTTTCTCCATTTAAAAAGGCATGAAGCAATCAAAAACAAGGGCCAAAGACAATGAGAACTCTTTACAGCTGATTATACCACCTTTCATATGTGTGACTCCCCCCAAAGCTCTCTCCAAAGATCCCAGCTGTGAGGAACATGATATTGACTCTAAATCAACGAAAAGTGAGAGCAGCAATCCTAGTTTTAGTTCTAAGTCTATTATAAACAGAATTAGTATTACCTTGGGACTAGTCTATGTGCAACAGTTATGATAATTCTCCATAAAGTGGCTTGCCGTGAAGTTCAAATGTACCATCACCCAGCATCGGCTGTGTTGTGTTGGTCAATTGTTTGAACTTAACTGTGTGTCTACAGTGTAACCAATAACATACTTTCTCTGACTGAACAATTTTGTGCTGATTTTTATTAATATTCATCCTGAGTTTGATTCAATGACTTTAGGAAATGGATTTTCTTTCTTTCTGTTTAAACGTTCAAAACACGGTATGTGTCACAGTGTCATTTTTATGTGCCTGTGCTCACAAACACATTTTTAAGTATAATTAGAATACTAACAAAACATTCTTATCTCTTTTTTTTTTTTTTTTATCCTTTAGAGAGAATTCTGTCACAAATCCCTATGTCTTTGAAAACAAAGTTTGGGAAAACCCATTTGTTTTGATCAAAAGAGAACTCCAAACTGTAAATGAGATTTTTTTTTTTTTTTTTTTTTTTTTTTTGCATTAGAACTTTTTCCTGCATCTCAGGCTTAGTAATTAGCTTGAAGAGGTCAGGGGACCATCTGTTTTATGTTTGCCATTCAAAAGAGAATTTGCATGGACAAGAGAATTTACAATCTGAGCACTCTACAAGGCTGTTTGCCTTACCTGCTGGTAACAACAACAGAGTTATCTAGCCTGACAAGCTATCTAGACAGGGTTTAGATTTTTCTCAGGCTTAAAAAACAAAGCTCTTCATTAAGAACCAAGAAATAATAGGTCACTACATTTTCAAATAATAAGTGAACTTTACCTCTTTAGCACATTGAGGATGCTAATTGGTAGATAGCAAATTGCAAACACCAAAAGCACAACCATCAGCATCCGGGCTGTTTTCCTTCTGGCTCGGATCTGCTTTATTTCAGCAGCCACAGCGCTAATCCTGGACTTGGTCTGCTGTCCTGGTCCTCGAGGCTGTGAAACAGGCTGCAGGGGCTTCCATTTTCTCTGAACTACAGATGATGTTCCAGGGATCTGAAAGGAGTGGAGACCCTTTATTGTTACCTGACTGAGCAAAGTTCCATTTTGGAGAAGTGATTATAAGACACAGAAAGGAGAGCGGCCCAGACTCCTGTGGTCTGAGAGGTTTGAGGGCCTATTTCCCCAGAACATTTACTGAACAGAGTGTGCTTGAGTAATACATGTGAGTGCCAAATAGGAGATTGGATGGAAAACAAAAAAAAAAACAAGTTGAAACATTACAATTTTGTCAAGGTCTAAATTAGAGAGCTGCAAATGGAATAGATATCTCTTTATAAAAAGAGAAGTTGTAGAGACAATGGAATATTCAATGCTATACAGAGATGAGCTATCAATCCAGGAAAAAAAATAGAGAAAACTTAAATTTACATTTAACTAAGTAAAAGAAGCCTAACTGAAAAGACTACATATATGATTCTGACTATGTTAATCCTGGAAAAAGTAAAACTGAATACAATAAAAAGATCAGTGACTGTCAGGGGCTGAAGTGGGGAGGAATGAAATAGGCAAAGTACAGAGGACTTTTAGGGTAGTGAAAATACTCTATATGACATCATAATGATGGATTCATGTCATTATATATTATACCATGTATTTGGATACATTGCCCAAAGCCACAGAATGTACGACATTAAGAGTGAACTGTAAAATAAACTATAGACTTTGGGTAAATATGCTGAGCCAGTATAGGTTCATCAGTTGTAACCACTTTGGTGAGGGATGTCGTAATTGAGAAGCTGTGCATGATGTCAGCTGGGGAGTACATAGGAATCTCTGTACCTTCCAGTTAAATTTTGCTGTGAAGTTAAAACTGCTCTAAAAAAACACCAACACAAATAAAAAAAAAAACTCTTAATTAGAAAAAAAGAGAGAGAGAGAGAAATAAAAACTGGAGAAGAAGAACAGTAAAGGGATGGCAACCATATTATCTTTTTAGGAATTCTGTTTCGGCTCAGATACCAAAATTGAAAGAGAAGGAAAACCTAACAAGTAATTGCAAAGGGAACCTGAAGGATTTTTCGTGTATCAATACTGCCACCTGCTGCTAGGTGGCGAGATAGGCCTTAACTATTGCTTTTTATTAGGTTTTCTGCTTCTCTGAGTTGGCCAATGTAAACCTTTGCATGAAGGGAATAAAAAATAAAATATTCTCTGTTGTTTACTATGTATTGTTACGAAATAGCTTGAAACCAATTTTATGGTGTGTCATTTTAACATGCACACAAACACACTGAGAATCCCTGTGGTCTTACATGAACATTTCAAATACCTGGAATTTGTAAAGACAGTTATACAATTTTTCTTTTCAAGTTATTTGATAACAGCAAGGAGTTGCTCCAAAAATAATATTTTCTTAATTATAAGCTGATGGAGATTGATAGTGTTTAGTGAACAAAACAATAAAATTCAGCACGTGTAATTTTTTAAAAAAGAAAATGTGCCAGTAAGCTTATACATATGGCCATCTTAGTTCTATTAAGATCATTCAGCTGTTACTTTTATGTCTGGGCTGCAAACTGGGACAGACCACTGTGTCCCTGTGGTCTCTCAGAATGGATGTTCGATGGATTATCTTGCTTTATACATCAAAAGATTGAGGTCTGTTAGATGATCTTTGAGAGCAGAATTTTACTTTGATATTTACACAGATGAATTAATATAATGCTCCTTTTGAACATATCTATTCTCTCTCGAAAAAGAACAAATGAAGTTAATGAAACCTGGTCTTAAAAAACGGCCTTAAAAAAATGGAAAATGATTTATCTTTTTTTCTATAAGCCCTGCCATGTAGGCAGACCTTTTCATATAGTGGTAGCTCCACCCAGTCTTCTTATTGGCAGGTGATAGGAGCTGAGAATCCTTCCTCCTCTGTAAGTCTCTTTTTAAATAATCTTTAAAATAATTGAGGAGAAACTGCAATAGATGTTAGAAAGTTCCAGAAGGACTTCAGCATAGGTAACCCTGTAAATGTCTGCTAAATGACCTTGAACTGTTTTCTAAATGATCTCTGAGAGATCATTAGACTTTAGCAATTGTATTATTGAGTGCTCCCTGAAAGAAAGAATCAATACCCTGCATCTGATGACTTCTACAACCATCAGACACAGAGTTCCCATAAAGAGAAATTGCCACAGGGAATATGGCTATGGTCTCTGCAATCAGAAAGAAAGAAAGAAAAAAAAAGCCATGATCACATCCCCTTTTAGATGATGATCTAAATAAAGACAGAAGATATTTAATTCTGCACTTATGTTGAGGATACATGCAAATACCTCATTGATAAGTTGTCTCTGTCTAGAGAAAGTCAGCATAATATTAATAGAAATCAGTGATACTAACTGAGCACCAGGAACTATGCATAATCTTGAAAAATCTAATGCATTCCTGAAAGTAGATTATTATAAATTTCATATCCTAGATAACCAAGCAGGCATTGAGAAGAATGAAATAAAATATCCAAGTCTGTATCTTTAATAATTGATAAGCTGGAATTAGCACTCAGTTCTGTCTGACTATAAAGCTCATCTTTTCCCATCATGATGCAAGGTTTTCATTTATAAACCTCACATTATAAAAAAATGTGATATAAATGTCAGTAAAGTTTAAACATATGTGCAGTTATATGAAAGCATAAATAATATAAAAGAGCTTTGAGAGATCCAGCCTGGGAAACTGTCCACATGGACAGGTCTTTTTCCCTGCCATGTCAGTATCTGGAAAACACACACACATACACACACACCATATATTCCACCATTATAAATAAACTTTAAAATCATCTTTGACATGAAAATACATCCTGGAAGAGGTATGATTATAGCTTTGAATTGAAAATATCATATAAGTGATGGACCATGAAATCTGCTGTCTTAAGAAGTATTTATGGCCAGGATGAAGTTTTAGGTAAAGACAAACACATTGCAGACATTAAAAGGGAATAAAAATATATTATGAATAACCAATAAGTTTGCAAACATAAATGGATAAATACTTTGAAAATTAAAAATTACAAACACTAACATTACGTATTGTTATAAACCTTTCTACAAAGAAACTTTGGGTCCAGATAAATTCACTGATGAATTCAATCAAAGAGTACAGAATAAACAATACCAATCTTATTCTTACTCTTTCTGAAATTCAAAGAAATGATATTACTTCCAACTAACTATGGCCTCATTTGATTATCCTAATAATCAAAGATATGACAACAAGGAAAAGAACCCACTGACGAAATATCTCTCATGACTAGAGATGAAAAGCTCCTTAAAAATATATGATCGAATCAAGAAACATACAAAAAGGATAATAGATTTCACTCAATAAATCAATAAGAGTTATTACAGCAATGCAGTGGTAGTTTAATATTCAAAAATCAGTCAATGTAATTTATCTTATTAACAGAATAAAAGAAAAAATATGATCATTTCAAAAGATTAACGAAATGAATTTGAAAAATTCGATACTTTTTCAACATAAAACTCTCAGTAAACTAGCAAACCAGTAATAGAAGGAAACTTTCTCCACCTGATAAAATTATTGATGAAAAACCTTTAGTCATCATCCTACCTAGTGGTAAAAGATGAACACTTTCCTCTAAGATTGGAAATAAGACAATGAAGTCATTTGTCATCACTTCTACTCAATATTGTACTGGAGACCCTCACCAGTACAAGGACACCAGAAAAATAGATAAAAGGCAGAGAGATTGAGAAGACGTTATTGCTTACAAAGACAATTATAAGGAATCTACAAAAAAAGGAAACAGAACTAATACGTGAATTTAGCAACAGGACTGACACAAACTCAGTAAATAAAAACTGGTTCTACCCCAGCAATAAACAATTGGAAAATGAAATAACACAAGTTTCAACAGCAAAAGCATGTATTCTTGGGGACACATTTAACAAAATGTGGACAAAATATGTATCCAGAAAGTTAAGAAAATTGCTGAGATAATAAAGAAGAGCTAAATAAATGGAGAGACCTAAATAAACGTTCATGGATTAGAAAACTTAATATTGTTAAGTTGGTAGCTGGAAGAGTATTAAGAGTTTGAATGATGGCGTTTTCTTAGGACTTAACAGATGTCCAGGAGGACAGTTCTTTGTCTTTCCTCTATTCTTTAACTCATTAAGCACTTTATTATAATAGAGGGCAACTGATACTTGAGAGGTGCTGTCTCATATGAAACAATAACCTCCTTACATTTCTCTGTCTGGCAGGAACAGAGACTTTTTTCTTGTTCCTTACACGCAGTGCCATTTGAGGAGGATTGTGTTAGAAGACCAGTGACTTCTTTCTGTTTACCTCTGACTTCTTGACAATTTTTATTTGACCTTGGCACTGCTCTGTTAGCGTTTAGAGGCACATGCTAAGTTTTATGATGAGGATCATAACTGCTTTCTTTGTCCCAGCCCTTGACTTCATTCTCACAGTAAATAGCTTGACTTTCAGATGCTATAGAGAGCCCGATGGACTACAACTGCTCTCCCTGGCCTACTTGCCCAACCCCCACAAACCATGCTTCCTGTCCCTTGTCAGTCCCCAGATCTGTTATCTCTCAACATTATTCCATCATAAAGTCAATTAGCAATTTTTTGTTGTTGCTTTTGTTTCTAGAAATTGTTTTCCCCTCTTTCCTGGGATCCAACAAATGCTTTTCAAAGAATAGGCCCTCTTATGCTTCTAAACTCCTATGGACTTTAAAATCTATAGTTACAAACGACTTTTGGCCAGGTCCCATTATATATGCAACATGTTGAATTGTGTGTTTATCCTTTTTTCCTTCCCTAAAATTTCAGCGGAATTTTCTAAAAGAAATTTCTCTCTATTTTTAATGTTTGTGATTTTTTAAAAATTTTTTGAAACCCATCATTTTCTTGTTTTTTCTTTTTAAAAAACAGATTTATTGAGATCTAATTTATATGCCATAAGTGTACCCATTAAAGGGATACAATTAAATGGTTTTTGTTGTATTTACAGAGCTGTGCAATTATCACACCATCACTATCTAATTCTAGAACATTTTCATCACTCCAACATAAAACTGCAAACCCATTAGCAGTCACTCTCCACTGGCCCATTCTAGGACCCCGGTCAACCACAAATCTGCCTGGTGCTATAAAGTTGCCTATTCTCTATATTTCATGTAAATAGACTGTTACAACATGTGATCTTCTGTTGTAAGGTTTTTTTCACTTAACAATGTTTTCAGGATTCATCCATATTGAAGTATGTATAAATTATTTCTTTTTATAGTATGCATATATCACAATTAGTTTATCCACTCATAAATTGATGGACACTTGGATTATTTCCACTTTTTGGCTACTACGTATCAGGCTGCTATAAACATCCACATTTAAGTTCTTGTGTGAACATGTTTTCAATTCTCTTGGGTATATACCTAAGGAACGAATTGTCACATGGTAATTATTTGTTTAAGATTTTGAGAAACTGCCAACTGTTTTCCAAAGTAGCCAGCATCATTATTTTCTATTCCTACCAGCAATGTATGAGAATTCTAATTTCTCTATGTCCTCACCAACAGCTGTTACTATGTGTCTTTTTTCTTTTATTTTAGCCATTCTATTGTGATGAGGTATCTCGTGGTTTTGATTTGCATTTCCCTAATAACTAATATGGTTTTGATGTGCATTTCCCTAATAACTAATCTTTTAGTGTGCTTATTGGCCATTTATATATATATATATATACATATATATATATATATATATATATATACATATATATATATGTATATATATGTATATATATATTTTTAAGAACTGTTTATTCAAATCTTTGCCCATATTTAATAGGTTATTTCTTTTTATTGTTGAATCACAGGAGTTCTTTTTGAATTTGGGATACTAGTCCTTTATCAGATATGTGATTTGCAGTTCTCCCATTCTGTGGGATACCTTTTCACTTTCTTCATGGTATACTTTGAAACACAAAAGTTTCTATTTCAAGAGCACCCAATTTATCTATTTCTTAAAATTTTTTTGCTTGTGGTTTTGGTCTCATGTTTATGAAACCATTGCCTAAACAAAGGTCATAATGATATGTGACCAAGATCACGTAATAAATGTGATTTCTTCTAAAAATTGTATAGTGTTAGCTCTTATATTTGGATGTAAAGTCCATTTCAAGTTAAATTTTATATGTGGTGTAAGGTGAAGTCCAATTCTATTCTTTTGCTTATGTATATACCATTATCTCAGCACCATTTGTTGACAAGACTATGATTTTCCCGATTGAATTGTATTGGCACCCTTGTCAAAAATCAATTGATCATAAATATAAGGGTTTATTTGCAGACTCAGAATTCTATTTCATTGACCAGTATGACCATCTGCATTCAAATACCAGATTATCTTGATTCCTTTAGCTATATAATTAGATTTATCATTTAAGCAGTGAGTCTTCCAACTTTATACTTTTTCAAGATTATTTTGGCTATTCTCTATTCCTTGTATTTCCATATTAAGTTTAGTATCAGCTTGCCAATTTGTGCAAAAAATAAAATAAAATAAAATAAAATAAAATAAAATAAAATAAAATAAAATAAAATAAAATAAAATAAAATAAAATAAAAACACAGCTGGGATTTTGGTAGGTATTTTTCTGAATCCATAGACCAATTTGGGGAAATTTTCAGTCTTAACAATATTAAGTCTTCTAATCCATGAACATGGACCATATTTTCATTTATTTAGTATTTTTTAATTATTAACGATATTTTGCAGTTGTAAGAGAGAAACATGTACTTCTTTTATTAAATTTATTCCTAAGTATTTTATTTTTTGTGGCGCTGTTTTAAATAAAATTGTTAATTTCATTTTTCAATCATTCTTTGCTGGTATATAGAAAGAAATTGAATTTTGTATATAGATCTTTTATCCTCAAAACTTGCTGAACATGTTTATTAGCTCTAATATATTTTTGCATGTGGATTCTTTATTATGTTCTCTATACAAGATCACGTAATCAACAAAAAGAGATGGTTTACATTTTACTTTACAAACTTGATGCCTTTTATTTTATTATTATTAATATTATTTCTAGACTGGTTAATCTGGAGAATCTAGTTCTATTCAATATTGAGCAGAAATTATTAGAGCAGACACCCTTGTCTTGTTGCTGATTTTAACAGTCAAATATTCTGTCTTTCACCATAAAGTATCATTTTAGCTGTGGGTTTTTTTTGATGTCCACTGTCAAATTGAGTTGCTTAATTCTTTTATCTTGAAAGGGTGCTATGTTTTGTAAAATGTTTTTACTGCATCTATTGAGATGATCATGTGTTTTTGTCTTTTATTCTATTAGTATGTTGTATTACATTGATGATTTTCATGTGTTAAACCCATGTTGCTTTGCTGAGCTACATTATATTTGGTCACCATATATAATTATTTTTATATATTAAATTTGGTTTACTAGTAGATTGTTGAGAATTTTAACACCTATATTTATAAGCATACTAGTCTATAGTTTTCTTATGATGACTTTGTGTGTTTTTAATATCAGTGTAATTCTGATCTCATGGAATGAGATGGAAAGTATTCCCTCCTCTTCTATTTTTTGGAAGAATTTGTGAAGGTTTTGTGTTACTTCTTCTCCAAATATTTGGTAGAAGTCAATTTTGAAGACATCTGGGTTTTTCCTGTGGGAAGTTTCTTTATTACTAATTCAATATTTCACTTATAATGGGTCTATTCAGATATTTCTATTTCTCCTTTGGTCAGTTTTAGTAGTTTGTGTCTTTTTACAATTTTTTTCCATTTCTTCTATGTTATTTAAGTTGTTGGCATACATTGTTTTATAGTATCTCTGTATTCCTTTACACTCGTTTTTTTTTGTTGTTGTTGTTGTTGTTTGTTTGTTTAAATTTCCGTAGTGTCTGTAGTGATGTCCCTCTTTCACTTCTGATTTTTGTGATCTGGATCTTCTTTTTTCCTTGATAATTTAGGTAAAGTTTTGTCATTATCTCTGATCTTTTAAAAGGACAAACTTTCAGTTTTATTGACTTTTTTTATTGTTTTCTTATATTTTATTTATTTACACTCTAATCCTCATTATTTCCTTCCTACTATTTGCTTTGGTTGTTAGTACTTTTTCTATCTCATTTCTTTTCTTTTAATCTTTATTAAATTTATTGGGATGATACAAAAACAGGTTAGTATTAAAAAGGTTATATATAAAAGGTTAGTAAAATTATATAGGTTTCAAGTGTGTATTTCTATAATACGTCATCTATATATTGCCTTATGTCTCATTTCTTAAGGTAGAATGTTATGTTATTAATTTGAGATCTTCATTCTTTTTGAATAGTTATTACAGATGTCAATTTCCCTTCAAACACTTCTTTTGCTGCATTTCATAAGTTTTGCTATTGTATTTTCAGTTTCATTCATTTCAAAGTATTTTCTAATGTGTTTTGTGATTTCTTCTTTTACCTATTGAATATTTAATATCGTAATGTTTAATTTCCAAATACTTGTGATTTTCCCGATTTTATTTCTATGATAAATTTCCAGTATAATTCCATTGTAATGGAAGAATGTACTTTTTAAAGATTTCAATAATTTCAAGTGTTGTTAAGCTTGTTTTATGGCTTATTATATGATCTGGCCTGGAGAAGATTCCATGTGCACTCAAAATGAATGCACAGTCTCCTGTTTCTGACTGAGTATTTTATAGATAGCTGTAAATCTAGTCAGTTGATAGTTTTGTTCAAGTCTAGTTTTTCCTTGTTAATCTTCTGCCTAGATTTTCTACCTATTGCTGAAAGAGGAGTATTGGAGTTTTCAACTATTATTGTTGTATTGTCTATCTCTCCCTCCAATTCTGTTAATTTTTGCTTCATGTATTGTAGGTTTTCAGTTGTTAGATGAAGATAAGTTCATAATTTTTATACCTTCATGATGGATTGACCTCATTATGAAATGTTCCTTTTTATCTATAGCAATACTTTTTGTTAAAATCTCTTTTGTCTAATATTAGTATGGGTACTCCAGCTTTCTTTTGGTTACTGGTTGCTTGTCTTTTCCAATATTTTACATGTAACCTATTTGTCTTGAATATAAGATGTATCTCTTGTAGATAGCATAGAGTTGGAACACGGTTTATCGTTTGTTTTAAATATCCTGCCAATCCCTGGAGTGTTTTATTCATTTACATTTAATGTAATTATTGAGAAGCTATGATTTATATTTACTATTATGCTATTTGTTCTCTCCATATATTATATCTATTTAGTTGCTTTATTTTATATTAAATAGATAATTTCTAGTAAATCATTTTAATTATCTTATTCCTTTCCATACATTCTTAAAGTTATTTTCTTAGTAGTTTCCCTGGGGATTATAATTAAAAACTTAAACAATCTGTTTAGATTAATGTCAACTTTTAAAAATAAACTTTTATTTTTATTGTGGTGAAATCTATATAACAAAATTTACCATTTTTTTAATAGCTAAGACTTTTTTAAATGTATTTTTTAAATTACAGTTGACATACAATATTATATTACTTTTAGGTATACAACATAGTGTTTAGTCACATACCTTACTAAGTGATCAGCCTGATAATATGTCTAGTACCCATCTGACACTATAAAGGTTATCACAATATTATTGACTATATTCACTATACTGTACTTTACATCCCCGTGACTATTTTTATAACTGGCAATTTGTATTTCTTAATCTCTCAACTTTTTCATTGATCCCCAAACTCCATCCCATTTGGCAACTATCAATTACTTCTCTGTATCTGAGTTTGTTTCTGTTTTGTTTGTTCATTTATTTTGTTGTTGTTTGTTTGTTTGTTTTGCTTTGTTTTAATTCTACTAAAAATTGGTCTTAGCAATATTTTTTTGGATGTGTTTCCTAGGGCAAAATAAGCAAAAGCTAAAATAAACAAATAGGACTTCATCAATCTGAAAAGCTTTTGCACCACAAAGGAAACCATCAAGAAAACAACAACAAAAAAACAACCTACCGAATGGAAGAAGATATTTACAAACAATACATCTCATATGGGATGAATATCCAAACTACATAAATAACTCATATAGCTCAACATCAAAAAACCAAACAATCAATATAAAGTGTGCAGAGGAGAGGACCTGAATGGACAGTTTTCCAAAGAGGACATACAGATGGCCAAGAGACACATGAAAAGATGCTCAATATCACTAATCACCAGGGAAATACAAATCAAAGCCACAATGAGATACTACCTCATACCTGTCAGGAAGGCTATCATCAATAAATCAACAAACGACAAGTGTTGGTGAGGATGTGGAGAAAAGGGGACCTTCATTCATTGTTGGCTGGACTGTAAATTTGTACAGACACTATGGAAAACAGTATAGAGGTTCCTCAAAAAATTAGAAATAGAACTACCTTACGACCCACTAATTCCAGTTCTGGGTCTTTGTCTGAAGAAATGCAAATTACTAATTTGAAAAGATATATGCACCTCTGTGTTCACTGTAATATTATTTACAATAGCCAAGATATGGAAACAAGCTAAGTTTCCATTGATAGAGGAATGGATGAGAAAATACAGTACATATATACAATGGAATATTATTTAGCCATAAAAAATGAAATCTTGCCATTTGTGATGACATGGATGGATCTAGAGGGTATTATGCTAAATTAAATAAGTCAGAGAAAGACAAATACTATAGATTAATGCCAACTTAATCTCAATAGTATGTAAAAGTTTTCCTAAAATATGCCTTCATTCCTTCCTCTTCTTTTGAATTACATCTTTATAAATTATTAGCTTAATCTTCAGAGTTTTATAATCATTGCTTTATGCTGTTTTTTAGTCAAATATGAGAAGAAATTAATTACAAACAAAAATACATATATAATCTTTTACATTTACTTATGTAGTTAACTTTACTGACGCTCTTTATTTCTATGTGTAGAATTGAGTTACTGCCTTTTGATTCTGCCTGTGCAATTATAATTTTCTATTTCCTCACACTAAACTAGCTTGTCATCACCAAGTATTAATTAAGTTCTCTTAGAAGAGTGTTGAAGAATAAAGGTAAGTAGAAGAGACTGTAATAAAAATTGGGACAAGGAAGTGCTTTCAAAATTGGAAAGAACTTGGAAATGTTAAATTTAGTTTTAAATTAAAATGTCTGTTATAGTTCATCTCCAGTTCCTCACACAGTACCAGATACATAGAAGTTGCTTAATAAATATTTGCGGAATGAATTAATATGAGTCTACATGATGATTAAGATTAAAGTGTTGAATGAAATGAGGACTAGAACTGGAAAGATTGCTGATAGATGCATACAGGCCAAGCAATTGAAGAGTAAGCAGGTCTTAAAAAGAAGAGTTTTAGAGAAGACTGTAGAATTTCAAGACTGAGTTCTCTGAGTCACATTTTCAAAGAGAGATTTAATTAGATTATAGCAAAGCATAGAATAATTCTTTTAATGGGGCTTAAAGTTCTTGAGAAAGTCAGACTAGGACAAACATTTTGCTCACTAATAATGTTACACTTACTAATTCCAGAGTATGGAGTTGATTCCATGCATCTTCCTAATAATACGAGCAAACAGGACAGGCCTTCCATTTGATGGCTCCCTTGATTTAGCCTATGTGTGATTTAGCACACATAATGCCTTGGAACTCTGTATACAGACATTAACAGCTGGAAATTGAGAGTTGCTCCAGCAGAATTCTATATAATCACCCAATTGTGGTTAATTTAGTTTATTGTGGCTGCTAAAGTGAACTGAGCTGAACTTGCCATTTTCTATTCCAATATGTTTTGTAAATGTTTTTAGCTTCCCAGCCCAGGCATTTTACTGCAAATCTTCTGAATCATGCGGCTTAGATTCACCAGGACAATTCATCAAAGGAACTCAAAGAAATGTGGATTATTTCTGAACTTGTAGTATAATTTTGGACTTAATTTAGAGTTTGAGAAATGTAAAATTATAAGCTTACATAACAAAGTGGTAAATTGGTTTTGAGTACCTTCATTGTGCAAGTTACCATGTTAATGTTGGGGTACAATGATGAACAAGACAGACTCAGGTGCCCTCAAAGAGTTTTAAAGTTATGTCTATCTGTAAATAAATGAATAAGCAAATATGCGAATCTATGATATGTAACATTTCTCGTCTAAATCTAAAAAACATATTTCTATTTCTATAAGCTCATTAAACGCTTTTTCTCCTTCAAAAAAATTTTCAAATTCTATTTTTTCCTCTCAACTTCCTCACTGACTGGGCAATGGATTCTGCTTGTCCTCCTATATCTAAACTTTCTAAGTATTGGGTTGGTGCAAAAGTTATTGCAGTTTAAAAGGTTAAAAATAATTGCAAAAACCGTAATAACTTTTGCACCAAACCCATACTTTGTCATTATTTTACTCACTTTTTTCTTACAAAGTATTGATTAAGCAACTGACATGGGCTAAGCATGTACTAGTTGGAAGGATACAAGATGCTGGCAAGAGTGTACTGTCTTCAAGTTAGTAGAGGAGATAGACAAATAAAACGTCATTGTAATGTTATTTAAAAATGTATGAAAGAGATCTATTTAAGAAAGTAGTCACATACACCAATCTAACATATGCTTCTTATTTTAGAAATATAAGCAGAATTAGTTGAAAGGTTGAATAACAGCTTATATTGTTACAGTATTTTATTTAATAAACACTTATTATGCTCAAGGTACTTGAATGAATCTATCTAGTAACTGTAACAATGCTGTGTTGTAGATCTTTAAACCCCACTTTAAAGATGAAAGAGAGACAATTTAGACAGACATTTAAATAATTGAAAAAATTCATGTATCTATTAAGTTGTAGAGTTTGGGTTTAAACTCATACAGTTTGGACCTTGAATCTATGTTTTTTACTTCTCTGTACTATATAATTCCCTATTATTCACTCCCTAGCTTATAAGAAGATCCCCATTGCCCTTTGACTTGCAGGGTCTTCCTGTGATAAAAGGATGCCTCCCTTCTTCGTGGTCAAGCTTAACCACATGACTTGTTTTGACTAATGAAAAGTGAGGAGACATAACACTATGCCAGTTCAAAGCAGACATTTTAAGAGATATTACATATTTCTTCCAGCTGTATAACCCTTTCCCTCAGTCCCAGCATGGCATGTCCCAAGAAATGCTATTCCTTTAGACTGAGTTTTGGAGTGAGAGGACAAGTGGAGCACAGCCCGTCCTCACGACTGACATGGAAGACAAGTGAGACAAATTATTGACACAAGCCACATACTTTTTTTTTTTTTTAACAGCTGAATAACCTAGCAAAAACTGACCAGTATGATAATAGTCACCAAGAAGCAGGGTATAATACTAACAAACACCTGAAAAATACATGACACTGACTTCATGACCTGGTGAAGAGTGTTGAGGATATAATCATTAGGAATATCACTATTTATGTTTTGCAGTGGTACACATTTGTTATTTTAGTTAAAAGGATTGGGGAAAAGAATACTAATAAGGGTTGGTATTAGTCATATTTATTAAGTCATAAAAGAGATGACTTATTTGCAAAAATAGAGGAAAAGAAAAAAATTGGAATTATGAGACATATAGAATTGAAAACAGCAACTGTTGCTCATATCCAACCAGTAAAAGACGATCTTGAAAACCGCTTTGAATAACAAGGGTTGAAGAGGAACAAAATTAAGATTCATCCTCAGACAAAAACCAAAGGAAAGGTTTGTTAAATTATTTTAATGAATTAAAGTGGCCTAATAAATTCTTTCAATTGGATCAAATATGTCAGAGCAAATAGACTAAGGGCATGGCTTTCCACAAGACTGGAAATCTCAATGTACTGGCAATACGTTTAGAGAAAGAGAGATATACATCTTTAAGTAATGTGGCATTTTAATATACAGTTTACAAGATGCTGAGCTATTTCATGTGTACCTTTGTAAACCACTACATGTTTGTTGGTGATTCCCTACAAATCGTTATGGTTTAGCTTAAATATTACCTGCTCTGAATTAGATCCCCCTACACTAAGCCCTCCTCGGACTCCCTGTGCTTCTATTTGTTATGGTGATTTTTCGCTCGGCATCTGACTATTTGCCTCCTGTAGGCTATGAATTAATCAATGACTGACTGGAGCTTTTAGCTTTTACTCAGACATGTATGCAAAAAAAACATGATAAATATTTGATGAGTGAACAACTGAGTGAATGAATACATTCATTGACATAGTAAAATTATCTAACAAATTTCATTACTTTCAAATCAGCATTATCAATAGTTTCTCTAATTCTAAATTTTGCTTGATTCTTTTACTGTTCTAAAAAAATCTTTGAATTTGGAGATTTAACCCACAGAATAAAAATGTATTACATAAATCTCATAAAAAAATAATGTTCTTTACTTACAGTATCAGGAAACTTTAAAGGAATTTTTATTTGTTATTTCTCATAAAAAGTGAAATTTACAATATTAGTCCCAGACAAAAATTGTCAATTAATCACAGAGATTTGAAATTTACAGTTATTAAGGTCAGTTGACAAAATATATTCCTTAAATATATTATGTTGATTCAATCTACACTTAAATTTTGTTTTTAAGTACATCTCAAAGAAAACAAAAAAAAATTATTTGAAATACATACCTGTCGGCACCACAGTTTGCGAAATATTTGCAGATAGGCCAACACCATAAGACACAGTGGTGCCATGTATGTCACCAGAAAGAAACAGATATGATACATCTTGGGGTAAATTTCACCTGGAATGAAAGTGAAAACAATAAAATCTTATAATTCATAGATTCAAAGAAAACTGTAAGTGTTTTGCCTTCAGAGTACACATTTACTTTCTATATGATTTCATTGGCATGTATATACACAAAAGGGAAAAATAAGGCACAATATTATCTACTTACATTTACTCATATACATATATATAGATATGTGTGTGTATGTGTGTATATATATGTATGCGTATATATATGTGTTTGTGTATGGTCCGGCTAGGTCTTATTTTTGGGGAAACATAGTATATATACACACACACACACACACACACATGTGTGTGTGTGTGTGTGTGTGTGTGTATATAATACTAAATATGAAGGCTTAATTTCATTTAATGTACTCAGAGAGGAATAATAAGCCATTTCTTAAATTGTGCTGCCAGTCTATACAAAGAAGCGTTCATTTATCAAAGAGCCTTTCTTTTTGTATTGATTATATGTGGATAATTAATAAAAATTCCTTTGAATTATCCTATACTTGCACTTATAAGAAAGTACATGACTCAATTACAACCTAATTACTACTGCTTTTGATAAAACGGGAAGAAAATGTAAACTCAGTTGATTCCTTCTCATTAGAATATGTTTCCTGAGAAATGGGAAGCATTCCCAGTTGTACTTTCAAATGTGGAAAATATTCAGAAAAATAAATACAGCAAACATTCGATGATTCTTTTCGTTGACCTACTAGAATATATACAAAATTTCTCTTTAAGTATGTTGTGTATATATGTGTATATACGTATGTGCGCATGGCTAATTTCTTTTTTTATATATCTCACTTATTAGGTAAAAGCACCTCTAGGATTATAGTGATTTCTTATTTACCATTAAGTCTATGATACCTATCACAGATTAAGCATTTATAAAAGAGTCAATTAATAAATGAATACATGGCTTAACATTATTATTTTAGATTGCTCTAAAACATATCCATTACTGAATTTTTAAATGCTTTAAGAGATATTTTCCTTACCTGGAATTTTAATTTATTAAAGTGATCCCATTACTTTTATTTAAATGCGAAACTGAAAACAAAAAAAATATCTTACATGGATTCCATGAATATTACATTCAATAATTAAATATAATTCTAACTGAATGCTAACAAGGGTTTGTTTTCACTTCTAAAAATTACATAAGTTACTTTGACTTTGATTTTGACAATGGGTTCCATACTATCATTGAGGGATAATGCTATCACCTCCATGTATTTTATTCTTTTCATTATTTTAGAAAGAGCATCTAGACGCATGAAGAATTGGTTATGGGATCAAATGTGGTAAGGGCAATTTATAGGCAGGATTAACTAACAATAATTTTGATGATGACCAAACTAATGATAACATTTATTGAACAATAATTCATTTAATTCTTACTGAATATATTTTAAACATATCTACGAGTTGAATATCTTCCACTTTCTTGATTCCACAGCCTTATCTTCTGGAGTTAGTTGAGTTTAATATTCTCATTCTTCCTTCTAAAACTCTGTCTACTTTCTCTGATAGATGTTTTTCTCCACCATAATCTTCAGAGGGGACAACAGAACGCCTGTGTTGCTAGGTCTCAGAGACCAATTTGAGGTGTGACTTTTAGCTTGTTTGTGGCCCAAGACTCTCACACCTAGCTCATCAGTTTCTAACTTCCTTTCAAGTTTATCCTATCAAACAGGCTTGTTACATAAAAACTGATAGAAACCAAGCAGCCTGACTGGAGGAATAATAAACAGCCTTTCCCTTTGAAGTGCTACAGCCCTAGCAGCATTTGGTGAGCCAGATTCAAAGAAACTGGAGATTGACTTCAGCACTTTCCAGGGACCTGAGTGGCTTTGAACTTTTATTTGTTTTGAAGAAGGTGTCACATGAACCCACATAAAAATATACCTTTGAAGCTTACATACCTGTAAAGCCTTGATGTCTGCATTAGACTAAATTGAGTGAGTAGAGGAAGGTAGATTGATAAGTAATTTTTTTTTTAAAACTGCAGCTATGGATACCATCATGGTGATAACAGTTTGGTGTTTAAAACAGATGGGAAAGAAAACTCATTCAGCAGTCTGTATACTTATAAATAGTTGGAAAAATATGTAATTGGTTGGTAAGTGCATGTTATCATAATGAACACCCACCCAGAGAAAAATTGGCCAAGCAAAATCATACTTTCAGGCTACGATAGGCTGTTTCAATAAAGAGATTATTATAGATAATTGGGGAAACGGGATCATCTTAAATTCCTCATTTCATACTTAGCATCTGAGTTCATTGGAAACCTGGAAATACAATTGAAATTTTAAATTGTATGTGTTGTATGTGTTGAAACTATCTTTGAAGTCTCTCTGCACTTGATGAGCGATGTCTTTAGTACATTTAAAAACATTTATATATGTTTCACGTAGCTACATGAAATTTGTTGCACTTAAGGATTACCTAAATTAGAAAACAACATTTTGAATGATTGACACATATTAAAAATTGGTGTCTGGACTCAACTGATGAATAGGCATATCTGAATAAATTTTTGCACATATTCCAAACCAACAAATTAGGATCAAATGTGGATCTTTATTTAGGCTTTGAAATCAGAGATTAAAGAATAATATATATTAGACAAAACTTTATTAAAAAATAATATCATATATTAGACAGACAAATCTTAATTTCTTTCAGATGAGTTAAAGTCCATTATTGAGTCAACATGTTAATCTAATTATCTAAAAAAAAACTACCAACATTTTCTCCTTCGTGTTATACCTATCAGGGTCTTAATGGACAAGTAAGTGAAAATAATTTCCCAAATATTTAATTTGGATTATCTTTTCAAAGCTAATGGATTCATTAAAGTTTACTTGAATCTATAATTTAATATTGTCTGCCTAATAAATATTTTCAATAAATGTTCCTATTAATACACATACACACATATTTATATACTTTCAAAATCTCATAATAGGCCAGATGCCATCATCATTTCAAGAAATGATCCATTATGATTTTTTTCAGACCACTAAAGAACAATTTGGCAATAAAATCCAAGAGAGAGACTGTGAACTCCCGGTGTCCAGAACAATGTTTGACAAATAGTACACGTTCATTAATCATTGGATGAATGAATAGTTAGACAATTAAATCTTTGACTTAGTGCAAAAGAATGTTACTTTTCTTCCAATAGGATCCATCTGTAAAACTATGCATTTATAAACAGGGAATCAAGAGAGTATGGATATAATTCTAGAAGGATTTTTAAATTGTAGAAGCATGAATTGAGTGACTAAAGCAAACAATGAACATATACAAAGACATATTTTAATATCATTAAAATAAATATTCATACATTTTATTTCTGTTTGAGTGCCGAATGTGCCTGCCAAAATTATGGTTTGTGGTCTATTTGTATTTTTTAACAAGCCATAGGCAATGATGAATACAATGAGTTGCAGACGTAATTTATCCATAAAATATTACATCTTTCTGGTAATATTTTCAGTAAAACAGAGTTCTCAGTTATTTTATACCATGAGTGAGACAGCATTTACAAGACTTTCCCACATGTAATATGATAGATATGAATCAAGTGACCACATTGTTTACTGATTCTTTCTATAGTGTAATGTTGGTTGTAAGACAATTATGATATCACTGTCTGCTTTTATAACTATGTTACTGAATTAGGTCAAAGAGAAGAAACAGTTCATAAATCAATCTCAAAAAGAAGATATTTCACAACAAATTTTTAATAATCGGGCTAAATGGTATTCAGACTTTAAAGATGTTTGAACTTTAGAGAGCTGATATTGTAAGATATATTTTCTTATGATGTGTTTCAGTTGTGACTATCACACGTGTCCGAGTTTTAACACTTTATGTTGAACATGAACTTATAAATAGCCTAAATTAACCAAAGCTTATGCTATGCAAAATTATTATAATAAACTAAATATCTAATAAGCAAAATAAGAACGTGCTTTGAATTCTTTTATATTCTTCTTGAAAACATTAAGTGATTAACAATTCCACTCAATATTTGAAAACTGATTTCATAGATTTTATTGTTTGATTTTAAAGACGATCAAATTCAATTTGGTATCGCTTACTTTTAGCTTTTGTAATAACTTTAAGTAATTATGGGCTAATATAAAAACACTTGTAAATAGTTTTACTAAGTGATTTCTGAAGGCTGAGTTTAGATTTTAAGTTATTCAATAACAACTGCTTTTGGGGGGGAAATGTTCCTGCTAGAGGTAGATAACAAAAATGTTCAAGGTTGAAATCATTTTTATATATTTATTGCTCAAAGGTACTTAGAAAACGATGTGGCTATTTACTTAATCATAATAACTAACAAAATTCCCTATGTTTTCAAAGTTTTTCTTAATGGGAATTAATGCTACTTGATTATTCAGGGAAACATTTGGAACTCTAATATAAATGTTGGCTTGTGGGCCATCACGTACTTACCGCCCCAGTGCTCATCGCACACTGTAAAGAGGGTGGTTTTATTGGCTAAGCCAGGGAGCATGGTACTGCACTCCATGACAATGGCCTGAGGAATCATTATAATGCAGGAGACAATCCAGATGATGACGATGCTGTTCCGGGCTCGTTTGGCGGTGCTCTTGAACATCAAAGGGTGACAGATTGCGTACCAGCGATCCAAGGCAATGCAGCTCAGTGTGAGGACAGACACAGACACTGACACCGTCTGGAGAAACAAGGGCATAGTGAAAGAGACGCACCAGCGGTTCAATGGGGCACTCTTAATATTTTTTACCTGATTAGAAAAGCAGTCAGAACAAATAACCATTTTCGAAGTTGCCAAACAACATTTCATGCAGTGCTTTCTATTGAAAACAAACTTTGCCAAAAATAATATTAAAATGTTAAGGAAAAAAAACCCATTTCTCATTAAACATGAAAAAGATGCTCTGAAAACATTGTAACCTTTTATGCAAATGTTTTAATTTATAATATGGTATTCTTTGAAGAATTACTATCATTATTTTGTACTAAAACTTTTCCACTGATAAGGAAATCATATCCTCAAAGGGAAAAAAATAAAACACATACCTGTGCATAGTCTGAACTTGAAAACTCTCTTTCATTTAGAGAAAATAATGTGACACATCATTTTAAAAAAATGATGTGGGCATTTGATTGCAATTGCGTTTAATTACCATTTTTGAATTATGGATATCTCGTTTCATGTTTTCAAATAACAAAGGCCATTTGTACATCAATTCATTTCTAACATGTTACACACAAAGAAAGGCATGAGATATTTTAAAAGAGAGTTCTGTGTGTCAATCTCCTAATCGTAGTTTGCGCAGAGCAGTTATAAGCAACTTGCTTCTAAAATGCCAATAGGCTTATCTAGTCCAGATTTCTACATAACTAATAACACCACAAATGATACTTAAACTTGAAAGTTTAAGGAAATAGTAAGGAAACATGTTAAGCATGCCTATACCCACATGATCTTATAATATAAATTAAATATAATGTATACAATTATATTTAATGTAGTTTCCTGTACTGGATGAACCATTGCTTCTGAAACCCCTCTCAAAATTCCTTCTTTAAAACGAAGCCTCATTCTATTTTCTATTATTTTTTTATTACAAATTTTTATTTATTTTTTTCTCAGTACTTCTAATACAATTATTTTGTTTATTGATTTATTCTCTGTCTTCTCTTTTGAAACAAATCTCTATGGCAGGAGGAATTGCTATTATATTTTTCCCCATAACCGTGTCCCCAATCTGGCACAGTGTTTTCTGTGTTTAATAAATATATTTTTTTTAAATTAATGAATAGTTGCAAACCTCCATGTAAGGTAATAGATGCAGTCCAGTCATTCTTCTCTTTTTTCTTTCCTAGTTGTATCGCTCCATTGTTGTATTGTATGTAGAAGGAAAGGTATCTCTGTTTCTTCCATCAGGACCTTCCTTACCGATGCACTGACTATTGGTGATGATGAGTGAAAGGGACCGGAGAGCCCACACAGAACAGGAGAAAAGGCTCTGGGTTAAGCATCAGGATGACCCATCTATTCTCACTCTCCTGCCAGCTACGTATGCAGTGTTAGGTCACCCACTTTACAGCTTTTGGCCTAATGTGTACGTGTTGTCATTTTTTTCTGTTAAGTGAGCGAAATTGACAGGATAAGATTCTTGCCACTCTGATTGTTTTCATTCTCTCTGGAAAGGCGGCAGAGTATAGTTGGAATCAATTATGCAACCAAGTTTCCTGGGCATGAATCCCATCTCACTTGATAAATGTGACCTTGGGTAAGTTACTTAGCCTCTCTATGCCTCAGTCTTCCCATCTGTAAAGTGCATGATAATAGTACCCAACCATGGAATTGTAGGGAGAGTCGGTTAAGATGTGAAATGCCTAGACCTGTGCTAGCATATAAATGCTGTGTGTTTATTACTTACTGTGATTATGGCAATAATAATGATGATTGTACGATTAGTTTTTTCTTCCATTCTCAAGCGTGGAGTTCTAGCTTTTAATTGGAACAGACCACTTTTCCGTGAAGACTAGTCATAGAAATTACAAGTAAAGGCTTAAACTATGTTGAATTCTTGGAATTAAATTTCATTTTCACTATAATCTTAAAGGGCTGAACTCTATCAGAGGAGGCTTAGATTGGAGGACACCTGGGAATTCCCTGGTGCTACCTTAGAGTGCATTCAAGTCTCTTTCCCAAAACAATCCTCTTCTCTTCTCAACCTCCATTTCTTCCCTGTAAATATGCCAAGCACCCAGTGCCCCCCAGTACTCTTGCTATTTGGGAATAGAATTATGACAGTCTAGATCTGCACAGTTGAGGGGTTAGGGCTATATTTATCCAACTGAGAAATTAGAAGTGTAAAATGTTCAACAAGGATTAGTGATTTATTATCCCGGGATTCTAATCAATGTGGGTGAATACGATAGAGGTAGCATGGTTCAAACTACAAAGTGCAATGCCTCCTCTGTTACGTGCCGATGGGAGAGAATATGCTGCTATGGTTAATCTAACAGTAGAATCCACTAAATGGACCCTTGCCAATCAATGATTTAATCATTACTGTACTGCTACATATTTGCTGATGTATAACACACACTAGCTTCCAATTTCCAAGGTTTTCTTGGGGGAGATATAACATTGCATCTTATCCTAAGGGATTATAAATGAATTTTGTTGCTGCACTTTTGGGTGCATCTTTCACTTAGATTTTGATATTAGCTTAAATCAACCTGATAGTTAATAACTTGAGAAATGTATCTACTGGGTATTATAAATGTTGTGAATGAGAAGAAGTGAGATGATGTGAATTTCTGCTGTCAGATGCTTGATCTTTCATCTATGGGCACCCTGTGGCCAGGGTCATGTTTAGAGACTTCCTTTGGTAGAGAACTAGTCTATTGTATGTGTACATATAGATATGACAGAAGGACCTCAGAGATCCATGACAAGTAGAAACAGAAACTGTGCCATATCACAGATTTGGATGACAGGCTTTAATTGATTGCAAGATAATAACGTGTGACTAAGAGAGTGAGGGAGCCTGTCTGACCACTCAGCACCTACCACCTACATCTCAGTTGGCTTTTGTTCTTCTTTTCCTGGAATTTCATGTGCAGAGCCTTTTTTGCAGTTAAAAAAAAAATCACTCTGAAAAGTAGGCAACTGCTCTTGTAAGTGTGAGAAGAAAAATGAAACATAATTTTCCAAGAAATTGATGGTAATTATTCAGCAAATAACTCAATAAATGTTAATGGTCATGGATTTGTAGAATTATTAAAGAAATAAAAGTGTCATTTTAATTATTCATATAAAATTTGTTAAATTTGTGGGACTTCTAAGATTTTTGAACATTTGCCAAAGTACTATATCACTCATAAATCTAAAGGTTGTATTGTATTATATTTAGAAGAAAAAGAACCTATAAATCATAGAAAATTAGCAAATGTCCACAGAATTTTATAAAATTTTTTTTTCAATTACAGTTGACATACAATATTATGTTAGTTTCAGAGGTATAACATAGTGATTAGACATTATATAATGTGCAAGGTGATCACCCTGATAAATCTAGTACCCGCCTGACACCATACATAGTTATTACAATATTATTGATTATATTCCTTATGATATACTTTACATCCCCATGACTATTTTGTAACTACCAATTAGTACTTCTTAATCCCTTCACCTTTGTCACTCACCCTCTCAGCTCCAATTCCATCTGGCAACCATCAAACAATTCTCTATACCTATGAGTTTAGTTCTGTTTTGTTTGTTCATTTATCTTGTTCTTTAGATTCCACATATAAGTAAAACCATGTGATATTTGTCTTTCTCTGTCTGACTTACTCCACTCAGCATAATACCATTTAGGTCCATCCATCGTGATGCAGATGGCAAGATTTTAGTCTTTTTATGGCTGAGTAATATTCCATTGTATGTGAGTATGTGTACCTCCTCTTCTTTATCCATTCATCCATTGATGGACACCCAGGTTGTCTCTATATCTTGGCTATTGTAAATAATGCTGTAGTGAACATATGGATGAACATGTCCCTTTGAAGTAGTGTTTTGGGTTTATTTAGATAAATACCCAGAAGTGGGATTCCTTCTTTGTCTCTTATAATAGCCTTTGTTTTAAAGTCTATTTTGTCTGGTATAAGTATTGCTACCCCAGTTTTTTTTTTCATTTCCATTTTCATAAAATATCTTTTTCCATCCCTTTATTTTCAGTGTGTGTGTCTTTCCATCTGAAGTGAGTCTTTTGTAAGCAGCATATGTAAAGATCTTGTTTTCTTACTCATTCAGCCAACCTATATCTTTTGATTGGAGCATTTAATCCATTTACATTTAAAGCAATTGTTGATAGATATGTAGTCCTTGCCATTTTATTATTCATAGTTTTGATCTTTTTCTTTTCTTTTTCTTAAAGAAATCTCTTTAACATTTCTTGTAATACTAGTTTGGTGGTGAACTCCTTTTGCCTTTTCTTGTTTGGGAAGATTTTATCTGACCTTTGATTCTAAATGATAGCTTTGCTGGGTAGAGTAATCTTGGTTGTAGATCTTTGTTTATCATCACTTTGAATATGTCATGCCAATCCCTCTGGCCTGCAAAGTTTCTGTTAAGAAATCAGCTGGCAGTCTTATGGAAGTTCCCTTGTAGGTAACTAACTGGTTTTCTCTTCCTGCTTTTAAGATTCTCTTTCTGTCATTAAGCTTTGGCATTTTAATTATGATGTGTCTTGGTGTGGGCCTCTTTGAGTTCAACTCGTTTTGGACTCTCTGTACTTCCTGGGCTTGTATGTTTATTTCCTTTTCATCATTATTTGTTAGGAAAGATTTCCATCATTATTTGTTCAAATATGTTTTCAATTCTTTGATCTCTTCTGTCTCTTTCTGGTACCCCATGTGATGTGAATGTTGATATGCTTGATGTTGCGCCAGAAGCCCCTTAAACTCTCCTAAATTTTTTTAGTTCTTTTTGCTTTTCTGACTGGGTGTTTTCTGCTAACTTATCTTCCAAATCACTGATTTGATCCTCTGCATCATTTAATCTACTGTTGATTCCTTCTAATGTATTCTTTATTTCAGTTATTGTATTCTTCATTTCTGACTTTTTTTTATGCTTTCTATCTCCATTTTTATGTTTCCTATCTCTTTGTTGAAGTTCTCACTGAGATCATTGAGCACCCTTATAACCATTGTTTGGAACTCTGCATCTGGTAGATTGCTTGTCTCCATTTTATTTAGTTATTTTTCTGTAGCTTTGTTCTGTTCTTTAATTTGGGACATGTTTCTTTGTCTCCCAATTTTGGATGCCTCCCTACGCTTGTCTCTATGTATTAGGTAGGGCTGCTACACCTCCCAGTTATAATAGAGTGGCCTTATGTAGTAAGTGTCCTGTGCAGCCCTGTGGCACAGTTTCCCTGGTCATGTGAGCTGGGTACTCCAGGTGTATCTCTTGTGTGGGTTGTGTGTGCCCTCCTGTTGTAGTTGAGTGTTGGTTGCTGCTTACACATCAATGGGAGGGATTGACCATCAGGCTGATTGGTTGTAAAACATATGGAATGCTTCAGAATGTGCATGTTTTCCTTGCACCGGGGCCATGCTAATCTTCTCTGTATGGTTCCAATTTTAGCATATGTGCACCCAAACAATCTTAAGTGCCACCAAAATTTGGCTGGGCATTTTATAATATGTTTCTAAATATTCAGTAGGACATAAGTATCATATACAGGGAAAAAGCCATCAGTTTCAAAATAATACAATTAAGGAAAAAACTACTTTAGTTTAAGAATGGCTTGTTGACCATTTGTACTATTTATTCTTTTTGGGAAAAGTCTATGGAAAATAAATATTGTGAGAATTGGAGATACTAGTTTTACTAGTGTGCCAATATTTTTGTGCATTTACAACTGTCTATCAAGAAGTAATATTGAATGAGGTAATAAATGGACCTAGTCTTTTCCATCTGACTTAGATCTTATGGTTACTCAATAGTTTTCTCCTTGGCCTATGGAGAAGAGTATCAACTGAGGAGTTGATGAGACTGGACCCTGTTTATAGAGAAGCAGAATCTATCAGGAGGTAAAGATGTTCCTTTAACTGTAGAACCTGGTCAGTTGTACTATGTGAAAAAATAGTGCCAATAACTTTAAAAGAGACCAATATCCTACAGCACTCACTGTTTCACACTGCTTTCAGTCTGTCATCGAGTGTTCATAGGAGAATCTGGAATATTTTGTCTGTATAAAGTTATCACTGTGCATTAGAGCAGGACTGCACCAACCTCAAAATGATACATCCCTCCATCACTCATTCTCCACCAGGGAATCTTCTGTTTCATAGAAAGAGCATGAAATAGTCTCTCAGCAAAGAGAATTCTAAGCAACTAAAGCCATCTTGAAACTTAAGAGGATTCCTCAAATTTCGCTCTGGTTGGTTACTGGGACCAAGAGCAATGCAAAGGTTGTTGGAAGTACCACGGGGATAGTGAACTATTAAGACTTTTCTGCTGTTATGATTTCCTCAGGGTTTCCATGCAATACCATAAGACCCATTTGTTACAGATTTTTTTTTTTAAATGAGGATATTTTTTTTCTGTTGCCAATGTACTCTTTCTCTCAAAAAAAACATGCTAGTTTATTTTTGTAACCCATTCATGGTTTTCAGCCAAATGGAACAAGCTAATCTCATAGTTAAGCTTAATGTTTATAATGAAGCTTATAACTTCCATGGCATTTCCCACTTAAATATTCTATCAATAATGTCTGACATAAAAAAAAAATCATCATTTCTTTGTATAAGAGGTCTATTGAAGAACTAATGGGTCATTGAAGAACTAATCCCTGTAACATTTCAGATCCAAAAGACTAATTAATATAATTTGTATTAATGGGCTATTTGTGGTCTTCCTCAACTTTTGTTTTTATTAAGATTTTATTTTTTTGGAATAATTTTAAGATGACATCAAAACTTAGAAGAAAGTACAGAGATTTCCAATATATCCCTTGCCCCCACTATGCATAGCCTCCCATATTATCATCACCCCCCACCAGAGTGGTGTATGTTACAAGTGATGAACTTACATTGCCATATCACAATCACTCAAAGCCCACAGTTTACCTTATCGTTTACTCTCAGTGTACATTCTCTGGGTTTGAACAAATGTATAACACGGATCTACCACTATATATTATTGTTATACTGCTTTAAAAAACCTCTCTGCTCTGTCTATTCATCCTTCCCAATCCTTGGCAACCCCTGATCTTTTTACTATCTCCATAGTTTTGCCTTTTCCAGCATATCATATTATTGGAATCATACACTATGTAGTCTACTCAGATTGGCTTTTTTCCCTTAGTACTAATAAGCATTTAAGGTTTCTCCTTGTCATTTCATGGCTTGATAGTTCATTTCTTTTATATTTCATTTTAAATTATTTATTTATTTATTTTTATTAAATTTATTGGGGCAACATTGGTTAATAAAAGTATATAGGTTTCAAGTGTACAATTCTACAATACATCATCTGTCCATAGCATTGTGTTTTCACCACCCAAAGTCAAATCTCCTTCTGTCACCATATATTGGAACTTCTTTACCCTCTTCTACCTCCCTGCTCCCCCCTTACCCTCTGGTAACCATTAAACTGTTGTCTGTGTCTATGAGTTTTTGTGTGTTTTTTTGTCTTGTTCATTTGTTGCTTTCAGCTCATTTATTTTTCAGTGCTGAATGACATCCTGTTTTCTGGATGTACCACAGTTTATTTCTCCATTCATCTAGTGAATGACATCTTGATTGTTTCCAAGTTTTGGTAAATATGAATAAAGCTGGTATACACACTAGCTTGGTAACTTTTTTTTTTCAAAGATTTTAGAGCTATCGGAATATCAATCAGAAAATTACTCTCTGAAAGTATTTGTTCTTAAGTTCCTGTAGGGCAATTAGTTATAGGAAATTTTCTTTCACTACTGCTCAATAAAACATCTAATGATGATGATGACTGATATTTATTGAGAACATTATTATGGTTTTATAAGATCATCTTCCAGAGGGTAATCACTATGCCAAGTGATTTATATAAATTATGCAAGTACACTAACAATAACCATAGGTAATAGCTTTAATTAAAATTATTATCCTTTTAAAATAGGTGAATCACAAAGAACTTATGTATTTGGCTCAATAGCATACAATGTAGTGAGTGGCAGAACAGAGATTCTAAACCTAGTAGTTTGATTCAGAACCTACACTAAAACCTGTTCACTATACTGCTTTGATCACATAGTTCTTAATTTCTCAGTATGAAATGAAACCACTTCTAAAAACAGATAATCCTCAAGTATTTGTTCTGGGAGTGGCTCAGTCATTACTTTGTTCCAGTTGCTTATTTTATAATCAGAAAATTAGAGATCAAAAAAGTTAAAATTTTATGCTGCATTTAATAATGACTTGAGGATTCTGTTGCTTTATTGTTACCCAGAGCTTAACTTGTTTACCCAGAAAGTCTCAAGTACTATTTTCCTTAAGTTTGCCAACTCCTTGGGCAAGTATATTTCTTTCTTAACTCACTAGTTAACTTAAGAGAGCACCGTGACTATACATGAAAATGCTTTTTCAGTTGCTTCTGTGTTTGAACCCCACAAAATGTCAAAAACAATTACCTGTAAATAAGGAATCACTTTACAGAGGGACTGTCCAAAGAACCATGTCTCAGTGATGTCCACAACCAGAGTGGCTGGAAGGCAGGTGATGGTCACGAGCACGTCAGCCAGAGAAAGGTTAACTATGAAGTAGTTGGTTACTGTCCTCATGTGGTGGTTCTTCCACACTGCCACACAAACTAAATTGGAAAGAAAAAGGAATAGTAACTGTTGTGGACCAAATGTTTGTGTCCTCCCCACATTCATAAGTTGATGTCCTAATCCTCAATGTGACTGTATGAGGAGGTGGGCCTTTGGAAGGTGATTAGGCCATAAGGGTAGAACTTTCATGAGTCAGATTAATGTCCTTATAAAAGGGACCCCATAAAGATCCATTGCTCCTGCCACCATGTGAGGACACAGCAAAAAATCTGCTGTCTATGAACTAGGAAGTGGGCCCTCACCAGATATTGGATCTGCCAGCACCGTTATCTTGGACTTCTTAGCCTCCAGAACTGTGAGAATACATTTCTGTTGTTTGTAAGCCACCCAGGTTATGGTATTTTTTTTAATAGTAGACCAAACAGACTAAGACAGTAACTAAACAAAGAAAATAGGTACTGATGAAGAAACACTATCGAGCTAATTAATATTCCTACAAAGTCCACAAGTAAATATTGAGAAGGAAAGATAATTTAAGGCTAGGCTGTGTTTTCATTGAATTGGTCAATCTGTGTGAATGCATGCTTAAAATCAGTTTGTTTACCTTGTAAACATTTCTCAATGGATCATAAAGCTGTGTTTACGTTTACTTGATTTTGAATGGTTCTTTGCAGAAGTTAAAGAATAACTGTTTGTTCTTCTTTCTGTTCCCTCAGTGCTCAGCATGTAGTAGATACTCAAAAAATATTTACTGAATTGAGATGAATTAGTAGCTAGCTATTTTCAGTGAACTGTAGTGTCTGCCTCATCCATGACATTTACCCTTATCTGCTCCCAAACTCTGCATTTGGGACTTTAATAAATGAAGAGGCTTAAGAGACAAACATCAACAATTATTCAGCTCCTATTATTGCCAAATACTGAGCTAGATGGTTCATATACTCAGGTCATTTACTTTTGATAACGATCCCAAGGGAAGATGTCATTGCCAACATTTTACACGTGAGGTAATTGAGACACAGAAAATTCATGGAACTTGTCTAAGTTCCATGGACAGATGGCTCACAAAGCACAGAACAACTGGGATTAAACACCAAGTGAAGAGTCAGTTGACTTCTTCTGTGAAAATGAAGGAGTTATAATAAAGTACATATAAATTCTAGAAACTCAATGCTCCTTTCTATTATTCCCAATGGCCTCTAAACATCACCTTAAATCAAACATACTTTTCAGTACTTTTATAGTTGGGCCTTCTTCATTATCTTTCAGTATATCCTTATGTTTAAAAGCTGAGCTATATCATTGAGTTGCTCTTTATAGAAACAGCATTCAGTGCTGGTCTCTCTGCCCTCTCTCTGTCTGGTATATCCAAAGATTCCATAATCACTGGCTTCAGAATTATATAGGTATAAGCACTACTACCACATTTACTGATGTTTTGCTTCACTGAAAGTTACTGTGAATATGCCTGGAGTATCATTAATCTGTCAGAGCTGTCTCCTATGCACTCAAATGATGTAGTGATTAGTAACCCTACACAATGAAGAAATAAAAGCACATTTTGTTAAACTTAAATCACTGAATGAGGATTTATTTTTGACAATTATGCATCATTTATTAAGAGTATCATATACTGAAAAATACTTTTACTAACTCCTGAAGCTGAAATTACCCTTCAGTCACCAGCAGATGCTAATTTAATAAAATAACTGTATTTCTGAAGATTTAATTTTGAAAAACTTCATATCTTCCTCTAAATCCAGTACCTTAGTACCCAAAATCTCAGGTGAAGTTTATTAAACTATAGTTTTTATTATCTGAAAATGCTGCTGTTGAATGATTTATTTCTCAGAAACACTTGAAACACACACCCACACACACATGCAAGCACGCTTGTGCACAAACCCATCCTAGCAGTTGACTAACACACCATCACAGCTCGTTATGAGAAAATTTACAAAAGCATCATGCTGCTGGTACTTGGTCAATAAATGGTCCAAATGATGCAATTTTGAATCTACAAAAGAAAACAAGACCAAAAAATATAACAAGTTCTAGTTTGTCTCCCAATTCTCCATACTTTGGAAGTGAGAAATGGCAGTGATGGAAAGACAATGTTAATGCATTATGTCTCACCAATATGAAAGCAAGTATATTTTCAACCAACACTACTATACGACCTACTATGTGCCATACCCTGTTCTGAGCAATTTACGTTATTAAGTATCTTAATCCTCATAATAATACAATGAAGTGATTACTATTAATATCCCGGTTTAGCAGGTGGGAAGCCAAGGCCAAAGAAGCAATGAAATCTGTCAAAGGTCTAATAGCTAGTTAAGTGCTAGAGCTTAGATTTAAATCTTATCCAGCATGCTATGTGATTATATTGTGTCCTTTATTGAAGCAGAGGTGAAAATGAAGCTGCCAATGTCTATTTGACAGGACCTTAACAGGTTCATAGAATTTTGGAGATGGAGATCATTCAGTCTAACTTGCCATTTGATATATAAAGCACCTCTGTAAAATCCCCTTCCATCCACTTGAACAATTTCAATAGTAGGGAATTCATGACTTGCTAAAATCCCTGAGTTCATTTTGTGGTGGCTTTAAGTACTAGAAGGTTTTATTCATTGAGTTGATACCTGCTTCCCTTTCATTTCTGCTTAGGGGTTTTTAATTCTTCCCAGGAAGCAAAGAAATAAGCCTTACCTATTTCTCCACATTGTACCTATATTAGTTTCCTAGAGATGCTGTAAGAGAGTACAACAAAATGGGTATCTTAAAACAATATACATTGATTGCCTCACAGCTCTGGAGACTAGAAATCTAAAATCAAGGAGTCACTAGGTCCATGCTCCCTCTGAAACCTGTAGAGATACTGTTCCTCGACTCTTCCCTGCCTCTGATTGTTTGCTGGCAATCTTTGGCATTCCTTGGCATGCAGCTGCAATACTCCAATCAATCTACCTTCTTCATCATAATATGGTGTCCTTCTGTGTCTCTCTCTTCACGTAGCTGTCTTCTTTTAAGAACCCCAGTCCTATTGGATTAGGCACCCACTCTACTCTAATATGACTTCTTCTTAACTACTTATATGTACAATGATCCTATTTTCAATTGAAGTCACTTCTGAGGTATGGGTTGGCATACTTCAACATCTTCTTTTGGGGAGGGACACAATTCAACCCATAACAGTCTGCCCTCTGGTCCCTAAAAATTCATGTTTTCCCATATGCAAAATACATTCATTCCATTTCAACAGTCCCCAAATTCTTAACCCATTCCAGCATTAACTCTAAATACAAAGTTTCATCTAAACATCATCTAAATCAAGAATAGGTGAGATTTGGGGTAGGATCCTACCCAGGGCAAAATTCCTCCTCATTTATTGTCCAGTGATACCTAGAATACAAGTTAACTATCTCCAAAATACAATAGTGGGACAAGCATATGGTATACGTTCCCATTGTAAAAGTGAGAAATTGGAAAGAAAAAGGGGTCACTGGTCTAAAGCAAGTTTGCAAGTCTGCAGGGCAAATCCCACTAGGTTTTAAAGCTTAAGAATAATTGTCTGTGGCTTGGTGCTCTGTTCTTCTGGCCAAGCCAGGTGATGGCCACAACTCCTCAGCCGTGAGTGGTGCCCTGCCCTCTGGAAACTGTAGGGAAATCCTTCTATGACTCTTCCTAACTTCTGGTGGTTTGCCAGAAATCTTTGGTATTCTTTGGCTTGCAGTTGCATAATGCGAATCTCTGCCTTCATCATCACATGATGTTCTATGTTTTTATCTTCACATAGCCATCTTCTTAGAAAGGTACTACTCCTATTGGATTAGAGGTTCACCCTACTCCAGTACAACTTCATCTTGACTAATTATACTTGCAATGGCCTAACTTACAAATAAGGTCAACATTCTGAGGTACTGAGGGTTAGGACTTCATCATATCTTTTCGCAGAAACACAATTCAATTCATAATGGTAGTCATTCAAATATTTAAAGGCCACAGCTATGACCATTCCCCAAGCCTTTGATTACTCAGGCTAAATATCTCTTGAACCCTCATGTTCAACTGCAGGGTTTTGCATCCCACATCACCCTGTTCCCTTTATTCTGTACACACAAGATTATCAGTAATGGCTTGAAATGAGTTACTATAACGGCAAACACATTTACAGGTGTGATCTAACCAGGGCAGCAAGCAACAGGATGATTGCTTTGGTCAATATCACTCTAGCCTGAGATCTTGTTAGCTTTCTTAACAGCCAGGTAATACTTTTTTGGGTCATATATGAAAATAGTTACTAAAAATTTGTTCTGTTGTGTAGATGTTTATTTACTTTTGAATCTTGGGGAGAAAATGACAAAACAAAATCTATAATAAACATTATTTGGACAATTGAAGAAATTTGAATCTGGACTGCATGTTAGATAATACTATTGCGCCATTTTAAAATATCTTAAGTCTGGTCTTCACATTATGTACATTCAAATATTAAAGACTATGGCCAGGCCTATTTCCCAAGACTTTGCTTCTCTGGGCTAAATACCACCAGACCCTTTCTATATAATAGCAGGATTGGCCCTTTCATCGCCCTAGTCTTCTTACTGTGAAAACGCTTCAGATTAACAGCAAATATCTCTACATTAGCTATCAAGAACTACACAAACATCTTCTAGGGGCCAGGTTCATATTTCCTAAATCTGTGTTGAACAAATATCCATTTGTTCATTCATTAATCCATTCAAAGTATTATAGGTACAAGGTGAACACCACCTTCTCTTGAAAGCACATTATATTTATGCAAAGTTAAATTTACCATCTTTTCCTAAATTCTCAGCTTGGCCTTCATAGTTCTCTGAAGTATAATATCCTTTCTTTTTCTCCCCAGTACATATGTTTGAAATCTCCTACCTCTGGAATTTTATTTCTATACCTACTGCAAATATCTGTTCAGATTATGGTAATTATTAGCGAGAGTACTGCAATAACCTCCTAATAGTTCACCTTCACCCTGCCTATCTTTACTCCTATCCACTTTATCCTTTGATATCATTCTCTCCAGTTACAATATCTCTTTCATTTCAACAGGAGCTCTCCTTTTCTTCTTCTTTAGGTACAAAATCCTCAGGTGGCCATTCTACCATTAAATTCTAGTTGAACTTTCTTTCCCTCTACATCTTGCAATGCTGCCCATGAAATCTCAGAGCTACAAGATAAGTTTGATATCTCACTTTATAGCAAACGTATTCTATGGCCAGGCCATTGTAAATGCCATAGCTTTGTTAGGAAATGAGCAAACTTCAACCCAGTTTTTCAAGTAACTAAATCCTACCTAAAAACACCCAAAACCAATCAAACATAGAAAAAAAGTTTACTTCACAAAATCTCTTTTAATTAGCCTAATACAACATGACCTCTTTCTTCTTTAAAAGCCTATCAGATGGTGTACCATTCCTGGTCAGGAGTCACATTCTAGAAGTATTATAGATTACTATGGGTATTTCTATATACATATTTTCTTATTTCCCTACTGGTACAAAAGCTTTCTTAAATTATTATTATTATTATTATTTTTATATCATGTTGACCTGGCCTTTCTCTTTTCCTTGCACTTCTTGTTTTGTATAGCTTTTCTCCTAACACAAACATGGCCTAGAACATATTTTGCAATAAATAAATATTCATGGCAGTGATTTGTTCATAAATTATAGTATATTTCTGCCATTGGTATGGTACATTTAACCATGAGCTTCTTTAAAAGGAGAGAGAGAATTTTGTTGCTTGTCAATAAATCTTTTTGTTCACAATTCTCCATATATTACGTTCTGATAAGCTTTGATAGGTCCCAAGACATGAATTTGATACTACTTTTGAAATCAATTATTTGAATGATCATGATACACCAATGTTAAAGTTCATTTGCAGTGAGTTTGTACTTGAAAGTCTGCCTTCATTAACCAAGGACAAGGGAGGATTAGGTGATCAATTGTTGATACCAGAAAGTAGGAATACAGTCAGTGAAACTCCAGCTCTTAGAAAGATTTTATTGAAATAGAGATTTCTGAGATTCAGAAGTGCCAAGAAGCTAAAAGTCTATTTATTCCTTTCTCTCTCACGCCTCATTTCATTGACTTTCTCTTCTATAAAAATCTAATGATATATATCTCCTGTCTTTTCTCTGTAGGACTGACAGAGAAAAGTGTCAAAGATATATGACACTTTTTACAAAGTTATATGTAAAAGTGGCTCAAGATATATGAAAACATCTGCAGGTTGTGATGCAAAGAGGGATTTTTGAAATAATATATAGATAGAGTCTTTATAAACAACCTTAGTTATTTTCCTGTTATTGTATAGGCCAAAGGTGAAACGACTTTCAAATGGGAAAACAAAATATGAGTTTGAAAACACCTTTGTCATTTTATTCTGCACTTTCAATAAACTGATTTTTGCTTTATATCTATCAATCCCACATATGGAAAAACTACTTTCTCTCTCAAATCAATACTTGTGCTTGGGAAATATTTAAACTAAGACTATAATATAAAGTATTAATTTGTTAGTGATATGACTTTATTAAAAACATGAAGTTGCATAGGTGAGATTGTATCTCTTATTAAACATACATGTAGGTCTTGAAATATCAACGAATAATTGCTTTCATGATTATGCATTGCACATGGTGTATTACTGAGCTTCTTCAAAGCATTCGTACTAAATATATCAATTTATTTTAAGCATTTTCAAATTTATTTAATTTTTGTCACATTAAAACATGGTATAGATGTTATGCTAAGGGAAATAAGCCAGATGCAAAAGGACAGTAATCGTATGGTTCCACTTATATCAAGAATTTAGTCAAATTCATTAAGATGAAAAGAAGAATGGTGGTTACCAGGGGTTGAAAGGAGGGGAAAATGGAGTATCATTTTCTAAGGGGATCAGAGTTTCAGTTTTACAAGATGAAAAAGGTTATGGAGATGTAAAATGGTGATGGTTGCCCAACAATGTCAATGTACACTTAAAACTAATTAAAATGGTGATTTTTAAGTTATATATATTTTATTGCATTTAAAATCAGTTTAAATTACAAAGGGGGCTATAAAATGGAAAATAGAATTTTGAACTATAATGATGTCCCTCAAAAATCTTAAACACAGAATGAAAATGCCTGAGAGCAATCATAATTATCCATTGTACAATTTTTTAAAATTCACAAACAGCTAAAGTAGTCCAACAAAACACATTTAAAAATATTGTAGTTCCACAATATTAATGGCAGTGTTAAAGACAGTAATCACATAATTTTTATATACAGTTTTCATTATTTATAAAATCAAAATATAGTTTTTAGTAGGTTGTGCTATTTTAGTTTAGATATGTTAATGAAAGATTGTCCAGTTTTTTGGTGTTTTAAAAATTTAATTTGCAAATATATGCATACAGATATGTAATATATTTCCTTGACTGTTATTTATCATATTACACGTGTAAAATGATAAACATGTCGGGAAACAATTTGAGAGAAATACTGTAGTTCCACCCTTTGCCACAAAGTGTCAGTGAAAGCTTTTGAAACTGCTTGTCCTGTCACTTCAAGGATGAGTTCTACACTTTAATTATAATCACTATAATGTAGAAAGGAATATATTTGTTTCAAGTGGGATTTCCTAAACCAAAAAGTTTCTTTTTCAAAGGATAAAATGGCTAATATCTCAGTTAAATACAAACAAATGAATTAAGGTGAAATAAAAGAATTTTTCTCAATGCAAAACAACAACAAATAAAGCAATTGAATACACATGGAAAATAGCTTATAGCTTAAATTTAACTCCTGAAGGAAAACAGGTAGAAATGGAGTCATCCAGAATCATTACGGAATGTAGATTTTAGAAGCAGGAAAGTTGACTAGTAGTCATAAAAGGGTACTAAAATCTTCCCATGAAATCCTAAGTTTTTTTTTAAATCCTTTTTCTTACCTCTTTTGCACCCATCACTGTAGCATTGGCCCTCTTTTCCACTGTCAGTTTTGCCTCCTTCTCTTTCTGGGCCAAGATGCCAATATGCTGTGCTCAAGCCTATTCTCCACCTCCACACCTTGGCAAGGTTGTCTATAAATTTCTGACTGTACGCAGAACAACAGCAGGCAAATGTGCCACTTCTTGGTTTTTGGGTTTTTTTGTTCTTTTTTTAACATAAGTCTGCCAGATGGGACACTGCCAAGAACCACATCTGTAGTGTGAATTGTGCCACACAAAAGGTTACCTAAGATTAACAGAAAGCAAACTTTTACAAAAGTTTCTAGTATACATGCACATACAGCAATACATATGTCTAAAACGTTTCAGTTTTTGGCTCCCCAGGAAAATATAAACGCCTATAATTTGACAAATATATTTTCATTGGCACCTGCACATTATGTTAATATAAGCAGAACTTCTCAGAGAGACTAAATGATGTCACTGGGGTGTTGATATCAGTGAGGAAGTGTGGCGAATAATTAAGACACCATAATTAACAATTCATCTGCGAAGGGATTTAGCAAAGCAGTATCTTCCCAGACACAAATGGGCAGGGAGAAACTGCACAGAAGAATGTTATAAAATGGAAATACAAAGGAGATAATCATTTATAAAAATCAAGTTCAAAAATATTCTTCAAAGAGGAAAAATACAGGGAGAAAAGCCGGAAACCAGGTTTGACTTTTCACGCGTCTGTGAGTGGCATGAGTCCTCACAGGGAGGGGCTCAACCTCCTGGGCACCAAGAGTTCTGTATAGGAAGGAGCTGCCAGAGACCAAAACAGCGCTGTTATTATAATAATAGGTATTCCTAGGCATTTAACGCTGGCCTGTGAAGAAGGCGAGGCTCCATGATCTTAGCATCTGCACTTCTATGAGTGGCTACATTAGGTAGCTGTAATTTCACTTCAATGGACTTTGTTCAAGAGTGAAATATGAACTTCCTGGTTACCCATGTCATTTTACTCTTTACAGGTAAGTCACTATAGGTGCGTGTCTCCAGTGCCGCCTCTCAGAATTGCATCTGGACGTCCACCCTGCCCTCAGAACTCTTCATAGATAGGGTCAGTCTTCACCATTGTCCACTTTTCACTGATTAATACACACAAACACAAGCGACCTATCCTTCCCATGACATTTGACTTCTGTTTATTTTACTGCTTGCAATGAAATTATCTTTTTGTTCTCCTTTGCAAAAATGCTAATCCTCTTTCACTCATACATATCTTCAACCCTCTTGTCTTTTTCTTCCACACTTTTTCTTTATAATTTACTCTCACAACTTCAACTCTCAACTCTAAGAGACTAATTTCCAAAATAATAACTCTATTCCAGGGTTCTCTCTTGCTTGCCATACCAAAATTTCTAACTATATATTTTTTCATCTTCTAGATGGTTTATCTTTACTTCACACTCAACTCATGGATCATGAAATATATATACTACATATACAAGTATATATCCCATGTTAAACCATTTGGATACTTTCCTACAGATTATGAAGAGTCTGTGAAGGATTTTAAGCAATGGAGTAACAAAATCATATTTTTATTTTTCAAAGACGACTTGGGGGAATGTGAATATTATATATACTTTTAAACTGCAAGCAGGGAGACCAATTCTGATAGTGTTTTATAATTCCATGAAATAAGGTGGTAACAAAAGAAAGGAAAAAAATGAATGGTTTCTAGAAATAATAATGAGGATGAAACATGAAGTCTTGATGAGGGATTAGATATAAGGGTGAGGGAACGGGAAGAATGAGAGTGTTTATCAGGTATATTGCTTGGGATTTGAGTGGAAGCTCATGTTGCTCACTGACCTACGGTATAAAGGAGACTGAGGTGGCTTCATGTGGAAGTAGGGTAGAAGATGAGGAATTCTATGTTGTCTACATGAGTTTGAAATACTTGTGAGTGACCCTACTATCAATATCAGTTTGGCATTTGGGGGTTTATGGGTCTATATTTCAGGAGACATAATTCAGTTACAGGTAAATATTGGGGATTCATCAGAATAGAGATAGTGATTAGCAGAAGCCTGAGTGGTTTTATTGAACAGATGGGAACAACTGGAGTTCAAGGTCTGTCAACTAAATAAACAATCGGCTTTCAGCTGCAACTCCCAAGGACAAACTCTAGCAAGGATAAACTTGAAAGAGACAAGCTCTCCTAAACAATGAAGCCCAGCTTCAAATGCCTTCATTTACTGAGGAGAATGAGGTTTTCTTTCCCAATACTGTCTGCCAAAGCAAAGGAAAATACTTTGAGGAAGAACATAACCATCTAGAGTATCACATAATTTCTACAAGTTTTCATGCAAAATGTCACTCATTCAATTGCATGACAGAAAAATTGCAGAGCTTAAAATATCCATCAATAATAAGTGGCAATCTAATCATACATTAAAATACTATACAGCAAGGAAAATGATAGAACTATAGCATCACACACAACATGGATGATCTTACAAACATAATGTTGAGTGAAAGACACACAATAACATATGCATTTTGATTCCCTTTAAATAAAGTTAAAAATGGGTAAAAATTAGTCTATTGTATTACAAATCAGGATATGGTTTTCATTTTAGTTGCAGGGTGCATGTTGATAAGGAGAAAAATGTGAAGAGAGTTTCTGGTATTCTGGTAATATTACACTTCTTGGTCTAGTTATAAGCATCTGCACACTTTTTCTAGTGATCTATTTATGGCTTATATACTTTTGTACATATGATACTTCAATAAAAAGTATATTAAAGACAACAACAGCAACAACAGCAGTAACAACAAAGACCATTAAGTATAAGAGATAATTATGCAAATTAACCTTTCTCAAGTAAATACATTGGAAATATCTTCTCACACTGTGGCATGTATTTTCATACCCTTTGATGTATCGTAATTTTAGGGTTGTTTAATTTATCAAACTTTCCCTTTACATTTGATATTTTTAAAGTTATTTTTAATTATAGTTGATATACAATATTTTATTAGTTTCAGATATATAACATAGAGATTAGGCAGTTATTTACATTACATTACAATACAGAGTGATCACCACTATATGTGTAGTGCCCATCTGCACCATACATAATTATTACAACATTATAGACTGTATTCCCTATGCTGTATTTTACATATGTTAACTGGAAATGCAACAGACAGATTTAACAGTAGACAAACTCATCTAGTAAAACTATCCAAGCTAATAGAAAAATATTCAAACTAAAAAAGAGAGAAAAAAAGATCGAAAATGCAGGACTGAATATGAGCAATACATGTTGAAAATTCCAAAATACATGTAATTAATTAAATTCTCAATGTGTGAGAAGAGAAATAAAATGTGGCAGAAATAATATTTTAAAAGATATTAATCAAGAAGAGATATTATCCAATAATTTTTAAAAAACTAAATAAAGGTACCTATCCACAGATTTCAGAACTGCTACAACTATCAACTACCGTGTTTCTCCGAAAATAAGATCTAGCCGGACAATCAGCTCTAATGCATGTTTTAAAGAAAAAATCAATATAAGACCTGGTCTTATTTTACTATAATATAAGACCGGGTCTATAATATAATATAATATAATATAATATAATATAATATAATATAATATAATATAATATAATGTAATGTAATGTAATGTAATGTAATGTAATGTGATGTGATGTAATACCAGGTCTTATATTAATTTTTGCTCCAATAGACACATTAGAGCTGATTGCCTGGCTAGGTTTTATTTTCAGGAAAACATGGTATGGTAAATATAAGAAAAACAGTTACATTATAGTAAAACTATTGAAAATCAGTGACAAAGAAAAAAATCTTAATTCAGAGGAAAAAAAATACATCACCTTCAAAGCATCATAATGGAATTGACAGCTATTTTTTTTAAAAAGGGAAATTAAAGGACAATAAAATGTCATCTTGAACACAATGAAAGAAAGTAATAACAATCTCGAATTGTATATTCAATGAAAATATGCTTGATAAATGAAAGTGAAATAAAGATGTTTTCAGACAAATAAAAGCTGATAGAATTTGTCAACAACATCTCCAAACCAAAGGAAAAACTAAGGGGAATTAAACAAAAAGAAAATGATCTCAGTTGGAAATAGAAATGTAGAATAGAAATGATAAATATGTGATTAAATATTAATTATATTTGACTGTGTAGAATAATAATAAACATCATCATCATGTTTTATGGGGTTTCAATAACAATAGCAGAAAAAGAGGCATGGGTAAGCGAAGGTAAGTGTTCCAACTTTATCATAGTGTTCAGGAAATATTCAAAATACTAATTTACGCGGTCTTAAATTTGAGAACTTGTTCCAATGATGTTGCTAATCTCTTTTTTTTTTGGTGGATTCTCTTCAAACATTAATAGATTCTATTGCGGTAAAGATCACACATTTTGGAATTTAAAAACCCAACTGCAATTCCAGCTTCAATATCCTTTAGCCTTGGGCAAGTTACTTACCATCTCTGTGCTTCAGTTTTGACATATGTAAGATTGAGATACCTGTACCTATCTTCTAGAATTATTTTAGTGAACATAAAAGTACCTGGTACAGAGCTTACAAGATGAATGCACCATACATTTCCATTTAAAAATTGTGTTTTTCCACAGGGTGAAACTTAATAAAATTATCCACAAGTTATCTCTGTCATCTAAAAACAAAGACTTCTAACACTGGCTATTAAAATTTCACTTAAGATTCTGATCTTTATTCGATAGTAAAAACTTGACTGGAAATCAATGATCAAAAAAAAGTTCATAGTTTTAGGACTCACACTGAGTAAGGTAAAATAAATCCTTTTAGATAGCATGCCAAAGAAAGTGAGATTTTTAAATTTCAACTTGATGCAAGGAGAGAAAACAAAACAAAAAAATGAATGTCCACTTGGATCTTCAGGACAACAAGAACAATGGCATAAACAGCCACAGCTGTTCAAAATTCACATCCCATGGATTCAGTGAGAGCTCCCAAGAAAATAGGAATTGTGTGGTGCATTTTAATAAGTGAATATATAAAGATTGTATTAATTAATTGCCCATTTGACTAAGTAATATTCATACTCCAGTGAATGGGTATGAAAGTGAATTACATGCAAATTAATGTAAATAGTTGCACAATGACAAAGAGAGGTTGCTTCTGAAGCCACTATTAGTATTGTTAAGTTTTTAATTATATGCTGAAGCCAAATGTTTCTGTTAGACTGGCTCTTGGAAATTAAAAAAAAAAAAAAGGAAATAATTTGTTATACAAAACTGTGTTTAGAAAAAGGGGTTAGGGCACATCTGTTCTATGGAAGATGGTGATCAATCAACAGAGATGGGGAAATTAATCACAGTAGGAGGAGCAGGGTGGCGGTGAGGAGATTGTGAGTTTCACTTTGGTTATCTTAAATTCGATGTGCTTAAGGAATGTACATCAAGAAATTTGCTGTGGTGTACTTAAATTTAGAGAAACAGCAACAAAATGTATGATTAAAGATACTTGCCTAGGACGATAGGCATTTATTAAAGAGAAGACATGTCAAAATAGCCCATGTTGGCTTGTCTTTAGCTTGTCATTTTACCACCTCATAATTTTGCAAGATTTGACAATCTTTTTCCGATAATGTCTGAGTTCATTGCTTTTTCTTCTTTTCCTTTCATATTGTTTTGTCAAATAACACTTTATAATAAATGAACCTGCCATATTAGAGTCATACATTTCTAATTTAAAAAGACACAAAGTAGACACTTATTTTTACAAATCCTGGCTTCCTTTCCTTAAAAAAAATTGCAAGTACCATCGTTTAAATTAGAAATCAACAACCCTGACACTTTCAATTATTAAAGTGGGTGTTCCTTTGTTTTATTAAAACAAAGAGAATGATCCACTGTATAATTTTATATGAATATTTTATTCTTGCTTCTCTTCTCAAAAGAGAGTATTCTTTCCACATGTGTCTATCTTTTTTCCCAGTGACATTAAAAAATAATGAATATTGACTTTTTGCTGGTCAAAGATTAAAAAGTACCCTTAATAGAACATGCAAGTCTGTGTCTATTATTAAAATAATAAGGAATTGCTATTTACAAATTGTATGCATTTTTGCTTAAGTACTGAAATATGTGTAAATAACCAATATAAGTAGACTATTGACTGGATCATGTTCTTCAGGAAAAAAACCCACAAAAAAACAAAACAGTGTATTTTTCTTGGTGCTTACTCATACCACATCTCTGAATTTCCAGTCTGGAAATGGCATGGGAAAGAGCCTAAGGGCATAGGCATTATGGGAAGTAGCAATTATCTGCACTAATCATAGAAAATGTTAAATTACCTAATATTAATCACTGAGTCACAGACGTCAATAAAGGATTTTCTACAGAGGTGAAGCAAATTCTCGGTTATTCCAGGCATACATGCTGAAGTTTGGGTCAAGGATGTGTAGTTGGTCCTGAAGTCAGGAAATCACAGGGGCTAATATGTGGATGGGCCTTGGTCTTGTTGGCTAGAAATGAATTAGAAAGGAAGTATTTCCTTGTGTAATGATGCTCAGATGACCTGAATTCTGACTCATTAATTCATAGTTTCAATACATATTTATTAAAGATAACATTTCAGTTTGCAAAAAATAACTAACACATGTTTTAACATATGATCGTTCATTTTGTGCAAAATACAAAACAGTGCACTACAGTTTGGGTTTTTAAAATTTGTTTCCAAGTATTCATGTATCCTTTCATATTAAGTGAAAATTTATATGGTAACTAATATATGCTATTATGCTATGCATCACTATGCTAGGTGATGGTGAAAAGTGTTCTGATTTAATTCCTTCAATACTTCCACCCTCCACATCCTGGGATATATATTCCAGAAAAATAATGTAATTTCTCTAGCTCACCTTTTTGTTAATTCATATTACACACTTAAAAATTCACTTTCATTCATTTAAATGAATTTTATTTAAATTCATGCATAAATTCATTTTTTTCTTTAATTCATATTATACATTTTGAAGAAATTCTCAAAGTTTCTTTATTAGAGGGTTTCTGCTCCTGGCCTATGAACTATAGTTTGAGTAATGTGGCTCTAAGGATCCTGCCGTCTCAAGCTCTTTTTTGTTGCTCTTGTTGTTATTACTATAGTATTATTAGAGATATTACTGCAAGTACCACCCATAAAAATTTTTTTATTAAGTTTATGGTCATTGGTCAAATCTTAGTAGTTTATTATATCTAGAATTTAAAATAAAATGGAGAAAGCTTGGAAAAGTTTCAGTTGATATGTTGTTACATGAAGTCATTTTAGAAAAAAGAGAAAACGTCATTTAATCTAATAAGGTTTAAGAATACAGTGAATTTATTGTCTTAGAAAATTGTTTCCACTCGATACAGCAAGTTGAATGAGAGCTTAACAGAACACTGGAATGGGAAACAGATCTCAGAGGCTGTTTGGTGCCCAAGATTGGGACATGTTCTTGGAAAAACTTTGGGTTCACTTATAATGTCTATCAACATTATAACTAGTTTACTGAAGAAATCATTGAGGTTCCAATGAGAAAGAATGAATATAATGAATATTATGGCCATGACTTCTCAACAAACTGTAAGACGCAAAAGTCTTACATTTCAATCTATATTTCAAGATAAAAATGCTATGAAACAGCATCAAAAACTGAATTCACATGCTCAGGACGGCCAACACCTACAAATCATATATTGAACTTTTATATTTTGATTTTTGCTACTAAACTCTCTTTTTTATCCAAATTGGAAGGAAAAGTTCTTTGTTCTCCTGGTTTTAACTTCCTTCTTTGAACTTTTACAAACAAATTTCAAACCTCTTTTCCGCCCCCATTCTGCTTGACTTATTTTTCCCTGGTCCTACCATTCATTATTCATGTTATGATGTGACTTCACATGCTCTTTCTGCTGTGATTCTGTTAGTCATCACTGTCCTAGTAATCCTCTTACTGCTTCAACCATGACTTCTGTATTTGTTCTGAGTCTTAACTGACTCTTCCCGCACTATTTTCACCACAATGCCATAGGCCCAAACAAACTAACCTACTGAATCATCTTTCAGACACTAACCAGAGCCTAAAGAATCCCCTGTCTTTCAACTGTCAAGTTACTAGTTATTTGCCAAAAAAATAATTGTTATGCCCATCTTTATATAACTTCTCTGAACTCTCTGTCCCAGAATGTTGACATCTTCATTATATAGATTTATCTACACTTCTAAATCTCAATTTCATTTTTCGTTTAATTCCATTTATCTTTCCTTTTCCTTTTTTCCTTATTCACAATAGAAATTGACTCTTTGTTTTTAATTCCCTCTATGTTCTCTACCAAGTGTAACCTAGATCATCTATTTTGAATTAAGTATTATGTACCATGGGGAAACTAGAGAGGCATGTGTTGCAGTACCTGTCCTCAGACTAATAGGGTTTTCATATATAAACCAATTATAGGAACATTCAAGGACAGTCAATAGTCAAATATTTCGTTCTGTGTGACTGGCTAGGTATATTGCACCTGATAGATTTTTAGGCAGTACTAAATTCCCCATTCAAACACATCTTATAACATTAATGCTTTTCATGTTACAGAAAATGAGAACATATTTGTGTGTGTGTGTGTGTGTGCGTGCACGAGTGTGTGTGTGCGTGCGCGCACACACACACACACACATTCAAGAAAAACTGGTGTTGGACAGAACTGGATTCCAATTCAGATTCCAATATGGAACAGCTCTGTGACTTTGGTCAACCAATTTCAATGGTCTAAAACTAATGTGGACACTAATTTCTACTCTGTGGAATTAATGTGAAAATTAATTGAAATAACATGTTGATATCTCCATGCCTGACTCCCAGTAAACAATAAATATTTGACAACTGAGTGAATGTCAATGACTTATTACTAATGGATATCCTTGCCTCGTCACTTAAACCTCTCTTAAGCCCTGTGTGTAACACCAGGATAAAAATAGTACTGACCTAGTAGAAGGATTTAAGGGCTAAGTGAAGAAATCCTAGTAACAGAATAATGCCTGACATTTAATAGAAATACTCACTAACCATCAATTATAATTATTAGAGTATGCTGATTTCCCCCTATTTTACCTCACTCATATTTTAAAAATAAAGTCTGTCACTTTTATAAAAATAGATACATTAAATTTGAAATAGGAAAGTTACTTTTTTAATAAAAAGAAAAAGCTTCAGCATGTCATTTTCATGAGTTCTTTGATACTGCAAAGAATCTTCTGGGATTTGATATCACTCCACAGCTCATATATTTCAGAGGTTGAACATAAGTACAGTGAATTTAGGTGCCTTTACACTACCCTTATGCCATAGAGTTCATTTTTATTTCTTTTAGACTCCATCCTGAACAAATAGTTAGCACTTTAGAGCACTTTAATTCATCTTACATTGTAATATGGGTTTAATGAAGCTCATGAAGCCACAGAGGAAAAAAAGACAAAAAAGGAGGAGAATAAGAAAGCAGAAAATCAAGAATAATGGAGAAGACAGGAGGATCAACACACTCTAAAGATATATGCATTTGGTGACATTTGATAACTGCTCCTCTTATAAATCTCCAAGGATTCCATAACCCAGTGTCCCTGAACTTAAAACCATCTTGTATATTGCTCCTACTGCACATTGATACTCAATTAGGGTAGAAGCACAAAACAGTCTAGACGGTCTTTCTGTCAGTGTTGTGGTGAGTGCCGTATGAAAATGCTTTGTCAATGATAAGCAAATGACGTAGGGCTTACAAAACATGTCAAGTACATAGGCCCTTCCATAAGGCAAAGAATGACAATGGCCTTTATTAGCAGTTAGACTTCAAATAAGTTATTCTTAACAGAAATTATACTTTTAGTTTCTGTTAATTAAAATATTGTAATTTGGTTATAGTGAAGTGTTTAAATGCATGTACATTGTATGAACTGCAATATAATTCTTCATACATCTAAAACATATATGTATATGTAATAATAATACACTGTATTGGCAATTACTAGGTACTTGAACGTTGTTGAATGTATAAATGGGAGTGACTGAGTTGTGTTCACATTTTTATTCTCTATGCCTTGCACGGGTTCTAGAACATATCATAGTAGAAGCTTTCAAGAAGCACTTCTTTATTTGTTTGTCTTGTTATTTTGTTGTTTTCAGTTTTAAATCCCGCATATCAGTGAAATCATATGGTTCTCGACTTTTTCTGTCTGACTTATTTCACTTAGAATTAATAATCTCAAGATCCATCCATATTGTCGCAAATGGCACTATTTCATCTTTTCTTATGATAGAGTAGTATTCCACTGTGTATATGTACCACATCTTCTAAAGAAACAAAAAGTCATAGACACAGACAATAGTTTAGTGTTTACCAGAAGGTAAGGGGGTAAAGGGGTGGTAGATGAGGGTAAACTGGATCAAATATATAGTGATGGAAGAAGAACTGACTCTGGGTGGTGAACACACAATGTGAGATATAGATGATGCATTACAGAACTGTACACCTGAAACCTATGTGACTTTATTAACCATTGTCACCCCAATAAACTTTAATTACACACAAAAAAAGAAGCATTTTCTGAGTTATGTATTTTGCCTACACAGACCAAACTTGCAACAACTCATGTGCCTTTGGCTCACCATTGAGACTAGAGCACTGACACAGCTACTCTGGATTATGGTCAATAATTCAACTCATAGAGGTTTGGGAATGAGAATGCTATTCATGGAGCTAGATATGAATAATCTCCTTATTGATAATGAACAAAATTATTCTAAAATGGTCAATTAGGTAGAAGTGAGTATGTGACATATGTGAATTAAGTATGATTACATTTTATGTCAGGTAAACTGTCAAAGAGTCTTTCTTCAGCTTACCTCATAATAGCCAGATTTTTAATTGAACCTACAGTTTATCCTAAATATGGAGGGGTTCCACATCATATAGAAATTTGAAAAAATTATAGTATAAAAAGTATTCAAGTGATAAAAGATCACCAGGTAATAAACTTAGAATCAAATTTAGAAACCAGCGTTAACATAAGTAATAAAGTAATGACACATAGCTATAAAAAGATGCCCCTTGACTCCTGTCTCCCAAAATTTATTTTGCAAATATGGTTTGTTTCTAAAAATTAATTGGGATCAAAGAACCTCAAAGAGAGGTAATGCATCCCATCTAATGGTGTAAAATTTCTTTCAGAAATTTCCATAAAATGTTGTATTTTTAATTCATGCTTACAGAATTAATGATAATTCAGAGAAGGCATAAAGGAGGGTTGAGTAAAGGCCTATTCACCAAAGTAACCAGATGGACTGTTTTCATGAATTGACTAAATCTACTAATTGCTTGGCATCACATAGATACAGCTGAAAGCATTCCAATTGCTAATTGAGAATTTTAAAAAATGTCAAATATGGTGTCAATAGTTCAGGCAAATTAACTAGCAGTTCAGAAAAAAAAAAAAAAAAGGAAAATAACCCAGAAAAAAAAGGGGGTCATTAGAAGGAAAAAAATGCTTTATACACTCTCTTTCAGTAAAAATTCACTAAAATGACAATAGATATATACTTGTATTCACAAAATAAGTAAACTCTACTATTTCTTGTTTTTAAGCAGTATCTTACGTGAATTCAAGTTACTACAAGTATATTTGGCAAATTCTTTAGCAACTGGTTCTTTTTCTTTTGTCAAAAGATGCATAACATGAAATCCATTCTCTTAACAAAATTTTAATGTAGAGTGTTAACTCTATGCCCATGGCTGTACAGCAGATATCTAGAACTTTTTCATATGCATGACAGAAACTCTATATCCACTGAACAGAAAATCCTCATTCTTCCCTATCTCCAGCCCTGGTACCCACCATTCTATTCTCTGATTCTATGAGTTTACTTAAGAAACCTCATCAAACAGTATGTATCCTTCTGTGACAAGATTATTTCACTTAGCATAATGTCCTCAAAGTTTACCCATGTTGCAGCATATAATGTATATAAGGCTAAATAATATTCCATTATATGTACATGCCACATTTTCTTAATCCATGTATTTACTGATGGACACAGGTTGTTTCTACCTCTAGACAATTGAAACTAATGCTTTGAATATTGAGAATAATGCTGCAATGAATACAGGAGTCCAAATATCTCTTCTAGATTTTGTTTTCAATTTTATTGAATAAATACCCAGAATTGGGATTGCTGGATCATAGTTCTATTTTTAATTTGTTGAGGCATCTCCATACTATTTTCCATAGCAGTTGCACTATTTTGCACTCCCACCAACAGTGCACAAGTGTTCCAATTAACCTACAACCTTGCTAATCCTGATTACTTTCTGTTTTTGTTTATTTGTTTGTTTTGATAATGGCCATTTTAACAGATGTGAGGTGATATCACAATAATGGTTTCTGATTTGCATCTTTCTGATAGTGATGTTGAGTATCTTTTCATTTACCTGTTGACCAATAGTATGACTTCTATGGAAAAATGTCTCCTTAAGCTCTTTTCACATTTTTAAATTGAGTTATAGTTCATTTGCTATTGAGTAATAGGAGTTCCTTCTATATTTTGGATATTAACCCTTTATCAGATATATAGTTTGCAAATATTTTCTCCCAGACTTCAGGCTGTCTTTAAAAATAATTTTTTTTTTTTTAGGGAAGTTTAAGGTTCGCAACAAAGTTGAGAGGAAGGTACAGACGTTTCCCATATATGCCCTTCCCCCACCCACCCCACACACACTCACACAACATAGACTCCCCATTGTCAAGATCATTCTCCAGAATGGTATAATTTTGCCAGGGATAAACCTATATTGACATATCATAATCACCCAACGTCCATAGTTTACTTTAGGGTTCACTCTTGGTGTTATACATTCTAAGGGTTTCGACAAAAATATAATGACTTGTATCTATTATTATTCTACCATACAGAGTATTTTTACTGCCCTAAAAATCCACTGTACTCCACCAATTCCTCTCTCCCCCCTAACACTCCTGGAAACCACTGGTCTTTTTGATATATCCAAAGTTTTGCCTTTTCCAGAATGTCCTATTATTAGAATAATACAGTATTTATCATTCTCAGATTGGTTTCTTTCACTTAGGAATATGCATTTAAATTTCCTCCATGTCTTTTCATGGCTTTATAGTTTATTTCTTTTTAGTGCTGAATAATATTCCATTGTATGGATATACCACAGTTTATCCATTCACATGCTGAAGGACATCTTGGTTACTTTCAAGTTTGGCAATTATGTAAAGCATAAAAACACCCATGTACAGGTGTTTGTGTGGATATAAGTTTTCAGCTCCTTTGAGTAAATACCAAGGAGTGAGACTGTTGTATGATATGACGGGACTATGTCTAGTTTTTAATAACTGCCAAACTGTTTTCCAAAGTGGCTGTATCAATTTGCATTCCAACTAACAACATATGAAAGTTTCTGTTACTCCATATCCTCACCAGCTTTTGGTGTTCTTAGTGTCCCAAACTTTGACCATTCTGTTGGTATGTAGTGGTATCTCGCTGTTGTTTTATTTTGTATTTCCCTGATGACATATGATGTAAAGCATCTTTTCATATGCTTTGGTTGCCATCTGTATGTCTTCTTTGGTGAGGTGTCTGTCAAGGTCATTGGTCCATTTTTTAATTAGATTGTATGTTTTCTTACTGTGGAGTTTTATAAGTTCTTTGCATATTTTGGATAGCAGTCATTTATCATATGTGTCTTTTACCAATATTTTCTCCCAGTCTAGGGACTGTTTTATCATTCTTTTGACACTGACTCTTGAAGAGCAGACGTTTTTAATTTTTATGAGGTCAGTTTATGAATTATTTCTTTCAAAGATGGCATTTTTGTGTTGTGTCTAAAAAGTCAACATACCAAAAGTCATCTACTTTCGCCCTCCCCCTATATTATCCTCTAGGAATTCTATACTCCTATGTTTATGTTTCACATTAGTTCTGTGATCAATTTTGGTTTAATTTTTGTAAAGGGTATAAGGTCTGTGTTTAGATTAATATTATTTTTGCATGTAAACAGCCCGTTGTTCCAGCATCATTAGCTTATTTGCTCCTTTGTATTTCCTTTGCTCCTTTGTCAGAGATTAGTTAACTATGTTTATTTGAATCTATCTCTGGGCCCTCTATTCTGTTCCATTGATCTACTTGTCTATTCTTTTGCTATTATCACACTGTCTATATTATTGTAGTTTTATAGTAAGTCTTAAAGCTGGGTAGTGTCAGTCCTCCATCTTTGTTTTCCTCCTTTAATATTGTGTTAGTTATTATGGTCTGTTAGCTTTCCATACAAACTTTAGTATTAGTTTGCTGATATCCATAAAGTAATTTATTGGGATTTTACTTGGGATTGCACTCAATCTATTGATCAAATTGGGCTGAATCTGACATCTCCACAATACTGAGTCTTCTTACCCATGATCATGGAATAGCTCTCCATTTATATAATCCTTCTTTGTTTTTGAACATTATTGTAGTTTTTCTTATATAACTACTATATATATTTGTTAGATTTTCTTTTCTTTTCTTTTCCCTTTTTCTTTCTTTCTTTCTTTTCTTTTTTTTTTTTTTTTTTTTTTTTTTTGCATTTCTGCAAAAAGAAAAATGCTATTGGGATTTTAATAGGGATTTCCTTGAATCTGTAGATGACTTTGGGTAGTATGGGTGTTTTAACAAAATTAAGTTTTTACCTCTTGAACAAGGTTCTCTTTCCATTTGTTTGTTTCTGCTTTGATTTATTTCCTCAGTATTTTATCGTTTTCAGTATGCAAATCTTTCGCCTCCTTGGTTAAGTTTATTCCTAAGTATTTCTTCACTTTTGATGCTACTGTAAATGAGATTGCTTTCTTAATTTCCTTTTTGGTATATTTGTTATTAGTATTTTTTATTTTTGGTAGTGTTTTTATTTTCTGTTTGTTTCTTTCTTTCTTTCTTTTCTTTTTTTTTCAGTACTTTGAATATTCTTGTCTGCAAGGTTTCTGCTGAGAAATCCATCTATGGTCTACGGAGGCTCCTTTGTACATGATGAATTACTTTTTTTTCAAGATCTTTTCAAAATTCTTTGTTTCTGATTTTTGATAATTTGATTATAATGTTTTTCAATGTATTCTTCTTTGGGTTCTAGTATTTAGAGTCCTTTAGGCATCATGAATTCAGATGTCCACTTTCTAACCCAGATTTGGTAAGTTTTGAGCCATTATTTCCTTAAATTAGATTTTTGCCCCTTTGTCTCTCTCTGTTCCTTTTGAGACTTGCATATGTGTAAATTAGTCTGTTTGATGATGTCCCATAAATCCATTAGGCTTTCTTCATTCTCTTTCATTATTCTTTCTTTTTGTTTTTCTGATTGGATTATTTTAAATGACCTGTCTTTAAGCATGCTTTTTCTTCTGCTTGATCAAGTCTGTTGTTGAATGCTTCTTGCAATTTTTCAATTATTGTATGCTTTAGCTCCAGAATTTCTGTTTGGAGATATATATGAGGGGTTTTTTTTTTTCATGCATGGTTTTTCTGAGCTCATTGAGCATCTTTATGATGGTAACTTTGAATTTTTTCTCCAATAAATTATATACTTCTATTTCCTTAAGATCAGTTTTCAGAGATGTATTTAATATCCTTGATTGGACCAAGTTTTCCTGTTTATTCATGTGTCTTGTAACTTTGTAATGGGTTTCACACATTTGGGGAAAAAAACAGCCACCTTGCCCAGTCTTTATGGACTGACTTTGTACATGGAATGGCCTTCACCAATCAGCCCAGCTAGAGATTCTGGGGGCCTCTCAAACTTTTCTGTAGCTGAGTCTTCTCTGGACTTGTGCATATCAATTCCTAAATCAAGGGATTTATCATTTTCTTTGTTTCAGGAGTTTATACTGTCTTGCTCCTTTTGGTGTCTGCCTGTTGTAATGTGGGTCTTCTGGAGCAGTAACTAGCTGCCCAGCTCTCTTTTGTTCTCAGTGACCCTCAGACATCTAGATTATGCTGTGTTCCATCAGTTCCCTGAGACAGGTGAGGCAAAAACTAGTGCCTCTAGCAGTCCCTCAAAAAGTTGGAATGTTGATACATGCTCTAACTCTTCCCTTCCTCAGGGAGGAGCTGGGTGTTGGGGTTTTTTTCATGCTCATTCCCCACTGAGCCAGGACGAAGAACTATTGTGAGTGAGAGCACACTAGTCCAAATATTGCCTCTATTCTCAGCAGCTCCCAATCTGATGCCCTCGTCTATTAGTGGCTAGATTTAGGCAAGACAGAAACAAGTCCTGCGGGCAGCCCCCTAAAGTCTAAAAGTTGGGTGCAGGTTTCTGTCCTCTCTTCTCTCCCAGAGAGAAGCCAGAATCAGGGAATTTCCTTCCAATTACTCTGCGGTGTGCTGTGAGACTAAACCATGGTGAATGAGTGACACAGATTTTCCTATCAGCTTTGACATGACTCATTTCTTGCTTGCCTGGGCTGCAGGAACCTCTTAATTGGTTTCTAAATTCTCACAAAGGGAACTGGTCCATGTATTGTAGGTGAGTTGGTTTCTCTGTTGGGTAAAGAAGGGTTTGAGGCTTCCTATTCTGACATTTCGCTGATGTCACCATGAAGTTGCTGGTTCATTTTAAATTTTTCCCCAAATTTTAACAAGTGGCAAGACCTAAAGCAAATCATCTAAAAAACTGTTCTTTGTTTTATCAGTTGATAAGTTTAAGATGTCACAGATTGACTGTCACCTTATTGAAACCTGACCTTTATTAAACAGCCACAAACCCTCTGTTCTCCATGAGACTCTACATGCTGCCACTTCATGTTCTTTCTTTTTAATTTCATTCTACCTTCCCAAGTTCCCCAACACCTCAGGCCTATACATTCCATCCTGGCAGCTTCTGATTCCTGCCCAGGGTTTGACTTTGACCTGCTGTTTTTTTTGTGTGTGTCCTCTCACCCCCTACTTCTCTTTTCCTTTCATGTACTTTAATTTTCTTCTCTCCCCTGAAAGTCACCTAGCCACAATCTGATCCACAGTGAATGGGAAAGGAAAAAAAATAAAAAAATAAAAAAATAAATAAATATATATATATATATATATATATATATATATATATATATATATATATATATAATGCCAATGAAAAAGCATAGGAAGTTACCTGCATTGAACACATGAGCAGTTTTGCAGTATCTTTTTTGAGGCACTGACTTTATTTAGGATGCCTAAAGAGTTAGAATTTTAAACTAAGTGACCTCTTGTCAGGTACATCTTGCCTGGACCAAAGGAAGATGCATCATTTATGATGTGTTTATTTGTAGAGAGCAGCTTAAAATACAAGGACACTTATTATTTAACAATAATCCAAATACATTCTTTCTCAGGGTCAGGTCAGCAATTTGTGAAGTAAAAAGGACTCAGTCTCTTTCTATTCTGCCACGTTTAGCATATGGTTCTTTATTCTCAAGTTAGTCATCTGATAATTACAAAACTTCTACCTCAAATCTTGGTATCAGACTTTCTCATAACCAGCCAGGAAGAATAAAAACAGATCTTTCAAAATGATCTCCTGGTACTGCTTTTCTTTTTCATTAGAGAGCAGAATCTTTATCAGTATCTCCAAAACTGAATTCCCTTTAAATCACATTGGCTAGAAGTTACTGACATGTCTACCTCCATACCAATCATTGGGAAAGGGAAGTACGATTGACATGGTTGCTTTGGGAAAATCATGAATCATCACTGAAGTCAGGCAAATTGCCACTTATAAAAAGTTGAGATGCCTATAATAAAAAGGGGAAATGACATGGGTAGGTATCTGTGTCTACTTTAGTGTCATTTCCAAATATGTTGTAGCCTTGAGGGGACAAAATTCCTCCATTCACACTAGAAAGAAACCTTCTACTCAGGCTAGAACTACAGCCATGATGGGGTTCTTAAAACATGCTGTATTCATCTTTCATCCTCAGTATTGACCTAGGAATTTATGAATAAATGCTAGACATTCAGCATATTCATGGGATATCAGTAAAGACAGATATTGATGCGTGTGTGTGTGTTTGTGTGTGTGTGAGTGTGTGTGTGTGTATCAATTTGACATTTGTGGTTGTATCTGCTGTTGAGCACTTACAGAGAGACTCTGTACTAAAAAGGGGACAAGACAGCATTGTTTCTACTCTCAGAGTACTCATGGCCTAGCTAGTAAGACATCATTGAATAAACATTAACATTAAAATGAGGTAGGTATTGTGACACACAGTCCAGCACGCTGCGAAGTACTCATCCCAGTACCTTGGAAATCACACAAAGCTTCCCAGAAGAAGTGATGCTCAAGTTGAGACTTAAAGGAGAAGTGGGAGTAAGCCAAGAAGCTACACATCAAGAACACCATGTGTTTCAAGGCTCAAAGGTCAAGGGAAAATATCGAATTCAAGGACCTGAGGGGAATCCAATAAGGCTGGAGGGAAGAGTTGGGAAGGAAAGTCCAAAAAGATGGGGCTAGATCATGAAGGGCTTTTAAAAATACCAAGGTGTTTGGAATTTGTCTCGACTCCACAGCAGATAGGGACAGGCCACACATAACCCCAAATTAAAAGAAATACAAAGGAAAAAGGAAGTTGTAGGAATAAGAAAAAAGGTCCATCTTCTACTATCAATATTTAGGAAATAAGCATTTTTCAGAACCAAGCAGAGTATTACTCACAGGTATTACAGCAGTGATATGAATTATCATTTTATGCTTTCAAAAACTTGTATGATTGAAGGTCATGAAATTCATTGTTTGAAATTTACTGTACCTTTAACATTTTTATTTATTTTCAGTGACCTCATGATCAAATGAATGTTATAAAATAAAATAGACTTGATAATTCTCTTAAGAAGTAAAAACATCAGTTGCTGCCCAAAAGGGCTTTCAAATCCAGGAGAATGTGGCAAAGTCAGATTGTACTGGTCAAGTTCTTTTCATTGCAAGTGAAAGAAACCAACCCTAGCTTATTAAATAAATAGAAATAAGGATGCAAGCAAGTCTTTCAGAGCCCAGAGGCATGTTTATATCTGGCCACAGGAAAGGACTGTGATCAGAAAATGAAAACCATCAGGGCCATCTCTGTGTGTCTCGTTCATTCTCTTTCCTGTCCTCACTTAACTATTTTATTCTCTTTTTTCCCTCTCCCTGTGGTCTGGGTTTCTCAGATCTCCACTGCAACAGTGGAATATGAACGCCCACCTTATTCTAATGTAAGTGATGGCAGAGATGAAGTGGCAGAGCTACCACTTCCCGGCTGATACCATAAATTTTGTGAAGAAAATCTCTGAGGGCCTCAGGGCAGATATCCACGCCTGGTCTATTCAGTGTGGGTCAGAATTACAGGGTTACAGGGTTCATGTCTACTGGGCATCCAATCCTATGGTTTTGGAGAGCAGGTTCCCTCAAAATGTGTCATTTTGAGCTAGGAATAAACCCAAAAATTCTATTATAGCACTAATAAAATAAAGACTTCTATTCTAATAACTGTGTTATTAGTTGTGTTTAATAATTTAAGGTTTGCAGCCATGGTATATCTATTATCATACCAGCCTAAAAATTAACACATTTCTAATAATCCTATATATTTATTTTATTGGTTAACATCAAAGAAGCTGTGCTGAGTTAGATAGCTTTGAATGGTATCATTCTGTAAAAGAAACCAAAGGACATTTTGTGGGAAAACTATTCCATTCAATAAGGTAGGTATTCTACAGTCTTTTTCTAAGCAAATTTTCTTAATCAATAAACTGTTTTCAATGATACTTAAATAACGTGATTAAATCTCCCTTATTGTATGACTGTTTAGTATGTAACTTCAGGTAGACTAGAGATTAAATCATATCTCATGAAGCGTGCCACTAACATATGGTAGAACATAATTGTTTATAACTCCCTTAGAGACTCCACTTTAAGTGATTAACTTAAAAGACAGTCTAGATTAACTTTTCATTATGTTATCATAGCACACAACTTAATATGGCAAAGAGTTAACTTAGAAAATACATCTCTAATAAAAGAATTATGGTAAATAAAATAAACATAATTTTTCAATTTGCAAATATTTTTCAGTACTTCACATCTCCTTTCTGAGAGGTGCCTCAGCAACAGTACCCATATTAGGGACTTCAGTTAACACCCAGAAGACATAATTTAAGTAACAATGTAATTCAAGATAGTCCTTATATTCTAAATACTCTGCTTAGGACTATGTGAACTCAAGTAAGTAATGCTTTTGCACAGATGTCAGTTTATTTAATTTACATAGTTCATCTAAGACTGGTATTGATTAAAACACAGCTCATCATTGAGTCCATCTAATTATACCCATAAATATTTATCATGGCTGATTTCCATTACAGATTTCTCCTGGAGGTCCTGAAATACACGTCACAAAAGAAAATGGGAAGAATGACAGCAGCTTAAAGTGTGAGGTGCAAATTTATCCATATGTACCAGGGCAGAAATCAATAGATGGCATGGAAAACAACCTGGAATCACCTTCCTCTTTCCATCAAAGTATATGTCCCTGCATGTTTAGGTCTAATCAGCAATGAGACAAATTTAAATGTATGAGCAATACATTCTTAAATAGGGGTTTACAGATACGATTCAGAATTCTGCTTCTTTTGTTAAACAAAAGATAGCTCTTTTTTAAAAGATTGAATGTCTCGCCCCATTAAGGTAACGATCTGTGGTTGTTCAAAGCTTTTCCAAATATAAATCTCAAACCATATCCCACGATGATGTCATTAAAGCTCAGCTAGATCCAAGAAAGATACATTGAAACAAGAAAGTCTGGCATGATTTTAAAAGCTAAATTTGTTCTAAGATCACATAGATTACAAACTGTTTTTTTTTTTTCCCCAATATCTGGAGTTGTAGCAGATTATTTAATGAAAACAGATATATTGACCTTTCAGCAATCATTTATTGCATGTATTCTCTTGATAGTAAATACTTGTAGAGGACAGAAAAAAAGTACGTTGGGCTATTTTACTGTTAGAAGAAACTTTAGAGGTCACCTGTTTGATCTCCCACGCAGGGCAAAAATCTTCAGTACAATAGCGCTGTTACTGTGAACTGTTTAAACTTTTGAAGTGTTTAGGAGATGATGTCATTATTTCAGCCTATTACTGTACATCATTTACAACAATTCTTAGAAGTTCTTCCATATTGTAAGCTAAAATTTTCTCCCGATTGTTTCCACTTTTTTGTCCTGATGCATGCCCACAAAATTTTGTCCTCGTCTCCTACGTGGTCATAATATAACTGGATTTTCAGTGCCTTTCAAATGGCAAGTTTAAAAGAAATTACATCTATATTTTTTTCAGATTTGATATGGAAACCATTAAAAAGAGAGAAAATAATAATTAAATTCATAGAAAACTGAAAATCTTAACTTATTAATTTCTACATTTAACTGAGTTTAAGGCAAAGAAAACACTCCATTTTGTATGTTACATTTTTCATTTAGAATGCCAAGAAATGCTTTCATGATTGAGTGTTTTTATTCTACAAGCTAGGAACACATACCTGTAACATAAATTCTCCTTACCTTATTAGTGAAATGTGTTTATTTATTTACGAATATCAACTGAACTGAATTCAGAATTGATTTTCAACCCTCTTACTGCTATAAAGCACAGTAAGAGGACTCAATCTAAATAACCTGCGACTTTGAATATCTAAATGCAAGGGTTATTTGAGTTATGAGGTAATTTGGAAGTTATCTTCAATCCTCCCATTTTATACGAAAACATACCAAGTCCAAGAAGTTTAGCATGTTTTATATGATCACACATCAATTAGTTGTAAAGATAGGAATATAAAGAAGTCTCCTGTCTTCTAAACTTTTTTTTCATTACATGATAAATCCTGAACTTGAAAATTGACCCTAAGTCGATAATACTCACGAAAAATTGTTCAATACTAATCATTCAATTGTTTTTACTATTTTCTGATGTGATCTTTATAAAAGGAACAGGTGATATTAAAAAGTTTTTTAAATTAATTAAATGATAAAATCTTTCTGATGCATAATAATGCATATAAAACCTTTGTTGTTTTCAACAAATTTCACATGTCTTATTATTGCTGTCATTATTTTTGAACTACTTAGGACATGAAACTTAATTCTCAGTTTGTTGATATTTTTAAAAGCTTTGCTAATCTTGACAGGTAGTTTTTGTTTTTTCACCTTATTCTTTGTAGTCATTTTTCTTGTAAAACAAACCAAATGCTTATTAAATTCTTACTAATAACCTCACATAGTTTCCATTATCTTTAGATTCTGTTTGAAATCCAGTATCTTTTCTCAGACTTTATCTTTGGTCATCTTTTGAACACACAGCTAGTTTCATAAAAGAAATATAAATAAGAAGTTAAATATTTTTCTTTCAAACAAGGTGAAGAAAATTCCCAGGCATAATCTCAATCATGAGATCATTTTCTTGTTGATAGAGCATAGCGAAAGCCTTTATGAAAAAAGCCACAAAAATACAAGTCAGGATGGAGAGCAAATCATTGAGCAAATAAGGTAGAGTCAATATAGCATTTGATATATGCCCTCACCCCCTATGTTCAACCAAGCAACAGAGTGATCCTGTGAAATGTAAATCAGATCATTCACTTCTGTGCTCAAACCCTTCTAATGGATTCCCATCTCACTTGAAAAAGAAAAGCTTAAGTCTTAGCAATGGCTTACAAGCTCTTATCAGCTATTCCATATGGTCCTCAAATATATCTCTTTTCCCTGATACTAACTCCTTACTGTTCCTCACATACCCTGCGCATAATTCTATGTCAGGGCTTTTGTACTAGCTATTTCTTTGGGAATGTTCTTTCCTAGGATATCTGTGTGTTTGTTGTTTTTCTCAAGATGTTTCTTCTGAAGATCTTTGCTCAGTGAAGATGTTTTCTCAGTGAGCACTACTCTGACCATCCAGTCATAAAGTGAACCCATACCCATAAGACATTCTCTCTTTTCCCATTTTATTTTTTTCCATAGCACTTCACTCCATCTAAAATTTTAATGTACATATTTTACTAACTGCTTTTGTTCATTGTCTCTCAACTCGCAATAGAAATGAGCTCCACAAAGAGAGGGCTTCTTCCCAACTATTTAATTTTCTATTCTGTGTACTTATAACACAACTGGCACATGACAGGCCGACAAGTTAAAAAACAAAACAAACAAACAAACAAAAAGCAACATGAGTACAATATTGAATAACATTGATTATCATTGTTTAATAAGAGAGATAGCAACTAATCAGAAAAAACACAAACTAAGCTTTTTTTGAAATTCAATTAATATGTTACTTTATTTGAAAAGTTTTCTCTACTCTTATTCCCAAATATGAGAGGCTATGGATTCTCATATAACCTTGAACTTAACTCTACTGTGAATGCAGAAGCTTTTGTTTAATTGTTTAATATTGTTTTATCTCTAGATTTTTTAAATATCAGATATTAAAATTGCTTCTTAAATAAATTACTTAGATCTATGGTGAAAAAACATTTCAAAACCAACAAAATTAGTACTTATATTTGACCAACATAAGTAGATATTAGTAGATGTTTCTAGATATTTGCTTACTTTTCTAGATACTCGCTGTAAAATTTTAGCTTGTGAATCTAAATAATCTCATAAAAATGAGGTCAACCCAAAATTTTATTAAAGTATAGAATATTACATTAACCTCCAAGTAGGTAGAAGGTGAAATGTAATTCTTAAATTTATGTAAACTCTCCCTAAGCATTGTATATGTCCTTTATGGGTTCATTTATACTCATTAAATAAGTTTCACCTAGCCCTTTTTTCTGCTACTAATAAATCAATGTAGCTATGCAAGAAAAAAAAATTACATATTATATCTACTATTTAATAATGTATTTATAAATGCATAAAAATCATCTTGTTTTTCACATTATACATTAGAATTTTGTCATTGAAATTTACTTTTAAAATTTTATAAACATGTAGCTTTGAAGTGAACATATATGTATTTTGATATAGCTTCTCTAAGTGATCTGTTCATCATTGCCTCAATAATTAGTATGACCTAAACACAGAAAAAAGAAAAGAGTAAAAGTCTAAGTCTGAATGGAATTTACTAATTGCATCACTGATGAAGCTGGACGGAGATTCTTGGACTACATGTGATTCTCTGCCTAAAGTGGAATAGGAGAAATGGCACCAATTGGAAGACAGAGAAAGCCTGATGCATCTGCTCTCCCTGCATGCAATTCTAAGACACAAGGACCTTCAATGACCAAAGGAGAAAAGAAGATGCTCATCCTCTAAAATTTTAGAAAACTTACCAAATATGTTTACCTTAATTGCTACTCTTATCAGCTCAACTCTAGGATCTACACCCATTAAAGCATGTAAGGTGGAGACAAAGAGTAGGGTTATGAAAAAGTAGAAAAGTGCAAATGGCAGTCAAGAAAGAGGGAGCGAGGTGGGATCAATGTTTGCTGAATAAGACAATCTCGTTAGTCTTTTAGTCTCAACTTAATTTCAAGAATTTAAAAATGTAGCTATTTCTAATTGAGTTAGATTACCTCATACTTTGTAGAGAAAATATTCCAATACTAGTCCAGAGAGTTTGCCTCATGAATTTCATAAATTTAGATAGTACTGTGCTTATAAACTTGACATTGTGTATTAAATCTGGGAAGGAAACGCTGCCAGCACTCAAATTGGCAGGAAAGGAAGGTAAGCTCCTCTGAAGTTCACCATTAGGGGCTCCTGGATAATGCTCTATGAATTTAAATATGAATGACAGAGGCAGGGAAGGAAAGTTACATAAGTAAAGAAAACAAGACAAAGAAACCTTGGAAAGAAGACTCAAAAAGAGGGCACAGTTAAAAATTGTTCTAAGAAACATGAAAATCTTGGGAAACATTTTGCTTGAGTTTTCCAACAATGGAAGAGTACGGTGGTCTCTCTGGAAGAGTAAGGACTCATGAATGAAGTGACATGAAGGCAGAGAATAAAAGGTCGATGAATTAGAAATAAAGCAGTACAGTGAGACTTGAAATTCAAGGGAAGAATTTAAAAACACTCTAGAGGCACTAGAAACTAGAACTAAAGCTGTGCAGAGAAATATTCCAGAATTCAGTAGAAAGATAATGAGATAAAACTATGTAAGGGAAGGTAATAATAGAACAGAAATACAGCTTAAGAATTATATGCACTATTAAGAAAATTTGGTAAGGGCGGTGGGGGGTGGGAGATGAGGGTAAGGGAGATCAAATATATGGTGATGGAAGGAGAACTGACTCTGGGTGGTGAACACACAATGGGATTTATAGATGATGTAATACAGAATTGTACACCTGAAATCTATGTAATTTTTTTTAAAAAAGAAAATTTAGCACTAAGAAAAAAATAGAAATATTATCTAAACATAAGACTCATATCATATGAACTATATTCATACAATTTCATACGATTACCAAGGAGGAAGAAAAGCATGCTAATTCTCAAAGAGCAAAATGAGCAAGTCTAACTAAAATTATATTTTCACAGCACTAAAGTACAAAGATGTTAATAAAAATGTGTACAGAATCTGATAGTAAAACTTTATTACTAAAGAATTTTATGTACAGTCAATCTTATGTTCACTTGCAAAGCTAAGAAAATTATACTGTCTGGAATAAAAGGGGCATTTGGATCCACAAAACATATATATATGTTTCTAGTGATATCTATTTTATATATATATACACACACACATATACATATATATGTATATATGTATATATGTATATATACACATATATATATATCGAGATATCAACACTACAAAAATGAAATACAAATAACTATAGTTGAATTGTGTAATCAATTATATTATAGAACAATAAATAATTTGTAAATATGTATACAGAATTCAAAGAAAATACTGTAAAGTATTATAAAGAATAAGATTCATAGAATATGCAATATGTTATGTAAAATATATTGAGCCTATAATTGCAGACAAGAAGAGTAAAAATTATACTAAATGCCTTGCCAGAAATGGTAAATATTAAAAATTATAGATTTTAATTTTGAGAATAGGATCAAGGAAATTTTAAAGAGATATATGGAATCATGAAAATTATAAGCAGGGCAGAGGGAGAAGGAGCAGTGGATGTCTTTACTAAATAATGGACACATTTTAAAAAAACCATTGTAAAATTAAGCTTGCAAGTCTGTCTTTCAAAATCACTAGAAAAGATTTTCAGAAACAAACAATATAGTAAAATAAAAATAAAATAAAAACATTTTAAGGATAGATAACACATATTGTAAAAGAGCATCTAGATTCAGCTAAATGATCATGATCATAAATGATAGGCATTTTTATCTTGATTGTTATAAGCATGAATCTTCTAGGTGGAGAAATCAGGTGGATGGGAAGGTCCACCTGGGGCAGGGAGTGACAGCCCAGGTTAGTCAGCCACCAAAGACCAACCCTCAAGCACCACTGTACTCAGTCATGTTCCTGGCACACAATGTAGATTTTAAAAATGTACTCATTCAAGTCCTGAACATATTGACGGTATGCAGTGAATGAATAATGTTGTGATGGATTTAGATTTTTGACTGACTGATTAAATCCTTCCCTTATGAATTTTTCATTTGATTCACAGAAACAGGGGAGAAACCTGGAATTTTAATACAATATTTTTCTCAAATCATCAATCATAGTGAACATTTATTCCCTAGCTTTAAATTATCCCCTAATTACATCTCCTTGTCATTTTTTTTTAAATGAAACAAATGTGATTGTTTTAAAGTGCACAAAAGAAACATTGAACACTATTATTCTTAAATGTATAATTGTATTTTGTATTCACCTTTCCAATGTTTTTGTTTTTTAAATAGAATGTATTACTAGAAAAACCAATCTAATATATAAATTTGGATATGTGTACTCAGGGTGGATGGATTAGGAAAAGAAAGGAGATAATGTCACAAACTTAAAAAAATAATAATAATATTAAAGAGTTAGAAAGAAAACAAAGTCATGAGTCACCTTTTCCAAGTAAGCACCTACATTGCCCAAGATAGAAGGCTACTGTTTACATTTCTGAAAGTATTCAATCCTTCCTTTTCTAAAGATCTTTAGTTAAGTAGATATCAAATTTTCAAGATGCTGACCCATCCCCAACTTTCTACCATGTTGCATTTAAAAAATGGTCAAACCCACAAAATCCTCCTTGTTAAAATTAGAAAGCTGGGCTAGATGATAATGAAGGGAAATTCTTCCTCAAAATCTGTGGTGAACATTTGTGCTTTTTGCCATCCAGCATCCATTTCCTTTTCTCCTGTTAAGAGTAACCTGATTTTTCTTTTGGAACGCCCTCACACCCCCACCCCCAAGCCTCTTACTCTTCATATAAATGCCTCCAGTGGCCTTGCTCCCCTCTGTTCCTGTTTCTGAGAGCAGACATCATTTAAGAGCTGGCCAAATAGATTATAATTTCAATTGAGTCATGATTAATTAAGGATGGTAACCTGACCCTAGCAAAATCAACTAGATTAAATCTAAACTAATCTTGGGATTTAGGCTTGCACAACCAGAAAAAAGAAGACTCTTTTCCATTGAGGTTGATTTGGTATGTTAGACCCAGGAGTTGTCGGCAGCCATTTTGTCACAGGAAACTTGAAAGTGAAGCCACCAGAGAGAGGAGTCTGGAGTTGGAGACAGAACGGATCCGGACGGCAGTACTGGGACCTTTGAATCCAGGTGTCTATGAAATGTAATCTGGATTTTTCATTTCCTTGAGCCAGTTACCTCTGCCCCTCATGCCCCACCCCACTTCAAAACACACGCATTTATTCACTTTTTTGTTGAGCTAGTTTTTTGTGTCTTGTCACTTGCAGCAGAAAAAATCCTGATAATACGTACGATAGTTCTAAGATCCTGATTCCTCGGTGCTATTTCCTGATTCATTATGAAAATGCAGTGAGGAAAGTCTAAAGAATGAAGCAAAGCTCAGAACTCTAGCAGGTGGCTAAGAAAAGCTATGCATCAGGTTTGCAATTACTGTTGGGGTTAGGGCAGGATTTCAGCCAGTTATAGCGTTACAGGTACGTTTGGAGTTAAGGTTAGAGCTAGAGATAGTGCTGGAATGAATTTTAAGGTTAGGGTAAGAACTAGGTTTTGGGTTAGTTTTAGAGTTAGACATAGGGTTACAGATAGACTTGGGGTAAATGCTAGGATTAGAGACAGGTGTGGGGTTATTTGAGACTTAAAGTTCATGTGCAATTTAGGGTGGTGGGTATTCTTAGGGTTGAGGTAGAGACAAGGGTTTGTGTTATTGATGGGTATTGGTTTAGGGTTACAGGTAGGATTTGGGTTTTTGCAAAGGATAAGTTTTGAAGTACGTTTCACACTAGGTTTGGGGTTACATGTAGTTTGCATTTATAGTAGGGTTAGAAGTAGGCCTGAGTTGTTTGTAAGGGCTAAAGGTAGGTTTGGGGTTAGTTGTAAGTTTAAGTTTCTAAATAGAATTAGATTTTGGGTTAGTGGTAACATTCGGGTAAGAAAAGGGGTTAGGATTATTTTTAGGGGTCTGGTTTGAGGCAGGGTTGGGCTAAGGTTAGGATTAGAATTAGAATTAGAATTAGGCTTGAGGGTAGAGTTAGAGTTATAGATAATGTTAGAGATAGCTTTGGTGCCAATATTAAAGTTAGGATTATAAGTAGAATTGAGTGTAGTGAAATGGTTGGGATTTAAGGTAAAGTTGTGTTAAGTTTTAGACTCTTGATTAGAGTTCTATTTGGAGCTCTATTTAGGTTTAGGTATGGGATTGAAATTTGTGTGATGTTTGGGGTCTGAAGTCGATTTGGGGTTAAGAGTTAGTGTTGGGGGAGGCTAGAGTTTGCGTTATAATTAGAATTAGAGGTAAGTTTGAGTGTTAGTATTACAGGTAAGTTACTGTTAGATAGGTTTGGGGTTAGGATGGGTTACGGTTAGAGGCAGGCTTAGAGGTAGGTTTGGGATTAGTTAGCTGCAGAGCTCAAGTTACAGATATGGCTGGGGTTAGGTTTACAGTTGGGTATAGAGATAGGATTGTGGTTAGTTTTAGGGTTAGGCTTTAGAGTTAAGGTTGGGTTTAGCTTTACAGTTGGTTTCCAGGTCAAAGTTAGGGGTTGATAAAATCATGGCTATAACCAGACTCAGAGTTAGGTTTGGGGTTAATATTAAGTTAATAATAATATTATTAATAATAACGTTAACTTAATAACTTGGGGTTAATAATAAGTTAGGGTTAGAGGAAGTACTGTTAATGTTGGGGCACAGTTAGGGTTATAGGAAAGACCAGGTTTATTGTTAGGGTTACAGTATGGCTAGACTTAAAGGTAAATTTGAGGTTCCTGAGGGAAGAACATACTCCTTGACTCATTCAGTGAAGGCTTGCTGGAGGACCACCCAGGCTACAAGCATGTGTATCATCTTCATTCTTCTACTTAGAGAAGCACAATCTCTGAGGAGTGTAAACTATGTCAGAGAATAAAGGTAGTCAGAGCCTCTCACTTTCCTTCTCTATTTTTTCCTGTGTTTCTTTCTTGTACTTTCATTTTCTCTCTCCTTCTTCCTTCTCACTATCTGTATAATACAGGTTGGTTCCTATTTTAATCAGTACTTTTCAGTTCAACCATCCAAATCTATGAACGTAAACAAAATAAATCTCATATACCTGGGAAGGGGTGGTCTAACTAGATCTAGGGATTCCAACAATATCATTAGGGTTCTCTCCATCTCTTAGTCTGTATCTCTGGAGGCTGGTCTAATTCTCTTACTACAGATGATTTTCTTCTGTGTGGCAAAGGGAAGATCTTAGGCACCTTTAGGTTGAATCATCCCAAATAGCAAAGCTTAGGTAATAAAGCTGCATTTATCTCCCATAACTGATACATAAAATCTAACAGACAAACTCTAGTTATTTCCCTTTGGATCAAATTATCATCCCTTTGACAAAGACTGTGTTTGGAGAACAGGAAATTATTGGTCCTTTCTGTCTCTTATCTTAAGCAGTGGGGATGGGAGTGGTGGTGGAAGGTGGGGATGGAAGTGGTGGGGGTAGAACTGTGATTGATAGTTTCTTTCCTCTCTTCTCCACATTTTCATGAAATGTCAAAGGGACAGTTTCCTAAAAGAAGAGGTAATACTGATATGTGAAGAATGGGGATGTAGTTGTTGGCAAGGCAACAAGCAACAGGTATATATTATAGATTCCTATGCTATAAGTGAAATTTTAAATTCTTGACATGTTAGGCATTTTTGAGATATACAGGACTGTGTTCCTTTTTATCTTCTGTACTCTAATTAACTCCTCCATTTTTTTCTGATTTTAATTTAAGCCATTTTCTGTGTTTTGTGTTTTTTTTATCTGCTTTGGGTGCCTAGAACGGATTGATACAACACTTTCCTCATGAAACCTTTACCTAAATACGTTTTGAACTTTTCCTTTCATTTTAGTATTTTAAGTTTGTGTGGGGTGTGTGTGTGTGTGTGTGTGTGTGTGTGTGTGTGAGAGAGAGAGAGAGAGAGAGAGAGAGAGAGAGAGAGAGAGAGAGAGAGAGAGAGAGAGAGAGGTTTCCCTTTCTGAGGGTTTTATATTGTAATGTTTCTGTCTTTTTTTAAAAAAATCAATATGCTATTGATTTTTCATTTTATCTTCACTTACACTATCTGTACTATATTGTTACTGGGTATCTTCTTCAGTTATTCCTTTCTCTTCTTGCCTGTTATTCTGAAAGTTGATGACTTCATAATTATCATTTTCAAAGTGTTTTGGTGAGAATTTTACTGGAAAATATGACTAAAAGAAACATGTCTCTGTCTGCATTATTAGATTTTAAAGTACTTTATATGAATCATTCCACGTTTGTTTGTAATCTAATTTTGTCTTCCCATATGATTATATTATCATTAAAAGCATACATTTTTTGTTTTATAGAAATTCAAGAGGCCAACATCTCTTTTATTGAAAACATGATAAAGTGATAATGAGCTGTTATTAATATCTCATTGTTTTGGTGAAATTTCAATAGTCACACCACCAGCTCACTCAGTGACAGAGAAACATAATTCAATACGAAACTTAAGGAAACTGAATATTATGAAACAGAACAGAATTTCCCAAAGTAAGTCTCTAGTTTATTTCTATGACTTTGTTTATGTTTATTATAAAATTAGACTCTAATATTAATATTTTAAGTCCTATAGTGCTGATAGTGAAGTAGTAATGCTATATAATTAGAGATCAGTTATATTATATATATTAGATATATTTTAGGATTTGAAATTTGAAAATAATATCCATTTTCAATTATATATTGAGTCATTTTCAAATTCCTCTAACTGATCAGGGTTTCCAGATGACATACTTGTTCTTTTTAAAAAAGAAAATGTTTTATAATATGAATTCACATGTTTAAAATGAATTCTATTTCTTTTGCTATTGTTCAAATATGAAGCATTATTGTCTTTTAGAGGGAAGTCATAGTTACTTAACAGCATAAAATATTTTCTCCTATTAGCCTATTAGGATTTTAAATAAATAAACTTGCAAATCACCAATGATTCCAATAATATACATCCTGAAGTTACTGCAAATAAGCAAAACCTAAGCTTATAAGCAAACTATAGAAATTCCTATTCTAAGAAACTATAGAAATTCCTATTCTAAGATTTATAAGATTCTACTTCCCTTTCCTAATAATGTTAAGTCAATAATACAAATGTAGGAGATACTGTCCTTTTTACTCAGTTATCTATGACCATGAAAAATAAAGGGAATTTAGACAAATGAAACAAAAACCTTATTTAGAGCACTGTTTTTAAATCTGTTATAAAAAAAACAAAACTTTGCCCAATGTTACTGGGACAGAAAACCAAGTTGAGATTTTTCACCCATTTATGTTGCAATGCTGAGGTGATAACAAGTTGAGAACCAGTCTTTAGGCAGCAACAGAGGAAGAAAAGACATGCAGAAGTCAGAAAGCAAATGGTATTAGCATCCGTTAATGGAATTAACTCATATAGTCCTACGTCTATAAAATGAATGATGCTAACTCTAAATGACTTATTTTAAAAAATTAACTTAAAGGAAAGTAATAGTAAAACAACCATACTATTGATTTGATGAGAAATTTGGAGGTAATGATACCTTAGTCGAGTCTCATAGGTAAACAAGAGGATGAGATGGGAGCAGTAGAAACTCCTCCATAAACTGTGGTTTGCCAGAGAAGCGAATAAACCCTAAGATTGCTACTTGGAGTGGAGGGAAAAAAATTCTCAAGAACAAGGACTTTTTGTGTGATTCTCAGGATACTAAAAGCTGGAGGTGGCAAAAGTTTAGCTTGTTTGTACCCTGCCTCGATAGCATTATTTGCATCTTTTGTTACATCTGCCATTCACTTCCTTTATGTCTCTGTCGTATGTTTCATTCTCATCCATTAAGGTAATTTTATATATAAGATCCTATATTTCAGTACACTATTCATATCTCTTTAATAAGAGATACCAGATTATATTTTTCTTTAATATATGGCATTTCTGTCCTTTCCAGGAGACTATTAACTCCTTAAGGAAAATTATTATATATTTTTAATCTTTCTTCCTTCTAGTGTCAAGGATAGTATCTGGCAATAAATGGATGCTCAATAATTGTTGAATGAATGAATGGATGAATGAATGAATGAATGTTCTCTCATTATTAAGATTTCATTTATATCCATTCAACAGTAGCACACCACCAAAATTAGATCTTTGAAGAATGTCAGGATTCTGTCTGCAGGATGCTGACATTTTCTCTTGAGAAAATGGTAGTCCATGACCTTCCAAATGAATCAGTCCCTATAACCTTCTAATCATTACCCAGAAACCCTCAGTAATTTTTTTCTTAAATCTGCTCCCAGATCATGTTTTCTTATACTCATACAGCGCTAAAAATATAACTCTAAGCATTTAATTATAGCATTGAATAGAAAAATGAGCATAAAACTACAACATATATCCTGTTCCTGTGTTATATTCAGGGTATATAGATTAACATATAATACTTAGAGATTGCCTGCAAAACAGAAAGACAATTAAATTTAGTAAACAATGAGTTTTAAATGTTTTATCAATTAATACATAACTTAATTGGCTTTCTTAATAAAAGACAAGATAGATCCTAAATATTTTTCTCAAAATGAAAAGGGAAGCTTTAAATTTGAGTAGCTTGAACTGAATATAAAGGAGAATAAAATTATCTATAATTAATGTCACCAATAACTCTTTAAAATACAAGTGACTATACCATGGTTTTTATGTATATATACAACATATATTGTGGAGGAAAAAAATTAGACTTACATATTCCAAATCTGAATTATTTTAGTTCAAAATAAAAATGTCTCTTCTCTAATCTACTACTACCAAATATATCTCAAGTCTTACAAATCTTTCACTATATTTTTGTGACAGCTACTCTTTGGACATTGAATATTTGCAAACTCCAATATATTGAAGAAAAGGGTAGGTAACCATCTGTCTGCAGTGGATTTAGATAGAACTTGCTAGAGTCTTATGTTTCTTTCTTGTTCCATATAGAGGATTAAGGATATTTCAGTAAAAAAATTGCAGTTCTAAAATCTTAGTATGTACAAACCCTTGGAGAACAGTTTTTATTCCTTGTCTTAATCCTACCCATCCAGTATTTCCATATATTCAATATTATTGCCAAAATGTTTTGGATGTTCTTACAATTTCGCAGGATCCTAGTATCTATCCTGTGTCCAACAACTCCTAACATTTATAATTTAATAAATCAGAACCACTAGATCTAAATCAGAGCTAATCTTTCACATGCTTTTGTGTGGTCAAACACCTCTGATTCTCATAACAATGCTCTGATTCATTCCATGACATAACTGACTACATTTATTACGTAGAGCAAAACTCATGTAAATTTTGTTTAATGGGTCAAGGGACACACAGTACAAGGACGGAAATTTCATTTCAATCCTGAAATAACGACTTCATATAGAAAATACAGAAGAAAACTTTGCAGTACTCATTCTGTTTTTCTCTCGACTATTTCTTAATCTTTGCTTTACTAGTTCTTCATACAGTGAAGTCTACTTATCATGTCAGACTGCTAATATGTTCTTTTACGGTAAAGTTGTATAACAAAAAATGTGCACCGACTACTACAATGATTAATTGAGCCACTGTTCACACTGATATCTCTGCTTCAAATGTTACATAATTATCACTTGAAGTTATCACTGAGAAAACTTTTGGGACTCCCACAACTCTAACCCTTTCTTTTTTTCTCCTTTAACTCCTCTTGGTCTTTTTCTGCATTTTCTTGTTTTTCTGCCTAATCCCATTTCAAAGCAGGTCTTTTCATCTTCTCTCCTCTGTTGCTCTTCATGGACACAATTGGATTTGCATCAAATGTAAAAACACCTGGCTTTCAATTTGGCCTCCCAAAATAGGAGGCCTCATGCAATGGGAAGCTTCCCTTCACTTTTTCTTATGGCAGGAATTCTCAGATTCTGTGTATTGGGGCCCTATTTAAAATGTAGATTCTAGAGTTTCACCCTTTGAAATTCTAACTCAATAAGTTAGGCATGGGCTCTGAAATCATAATTTTCATCATGTACCTTGGTTTTTTGTTTTGTTTTTTTCACGCATAGCTCAAGGTGATCCTTTTCATGATTCAAGGAAATATAGCTGTGATGATTTCATACAGGAGAAAGCCAAGAATAAAATAACATGTAAGAAAGAATTTTCTATTCACTATGTAGTTCCTTCCACAGTCTTTCATATGCATGGGGAACATGTAAAACGATATGGACATAAAAGATGACACCAATTGTTAATCACAGGTTTATTTCACCTGGCTGGACCTGTTACTTAAACTCTTGACTTTCTATCCAAATGTTCACCATACACCTCTCTGTACTATCTCAAATGAAGAATACCTGACACCAAACTTGATTCTCTCCCTTTCCCTGCTTCAAACCAGCTCCTCCCCAGGATCCCATATCTCAATAAATGGCATCAACTTCCATTTACTTGTCATGAAAATGTTGATTCTTCTTTTTCTCACACCTATATGCAATGCGTCAGCAAATCCTGTTGGTGCTACTGTCAAAATATACCCTCAATATCACCACTAAAATATGTTTCCTAAGAGAAGGAGCTATGTGTATTTTGTTTGCCATTATCAAAAATATATAAATATGGGCCAGCCTGGTAGCTCAGGTGGGTGGAGCGCTGTGTTCCTAACACCGAGTTTGCCAGTTCAATTCCCACATGGGCCAGTGAGCTGCACCCTCTACAGCTAAGATTGTGAACAACAGCTGTCCCTGGAGTTGGGTAGCTGTGAGCAGCCGGAGGTTGGCATGAGCTGTGGCCGGCTACCATGTATTGCCGTGAGTAGCCGGCAGCCATTAGCAGCTGGTGAGAGCTGCAGTGGGCTACCGTGTGCTGCTGTGAGCAGCCGACCGGGGACTGGAGACTGACTGCCTCAGTCAGGGGGAGTGTAAGGTTCATAATACCATCATGGGCCAGGGAGCTGTGTCCTCCACAACTAGACTGAGAAACAATGGCTTGAACGGGGTGCGGGGGAGGCGGAAGAAAGGAGGAAAAAAAATATATATATATACACACATTTTTGAACCAATGAATTTATTTAGTGTTGCAAAATAGGTCTTGCTACTTGATGCACTTATAAAGAAATTTACAGTGCCTTGTATGCTTTCAATTATTCCAGAACACATAGTCTAAGTAATTCTCACATAAACTGCATATACTGCTTGCATAGCCACAAAGAAAAAATATCAGAGCAACAAACTAATTGTGAATGGCAGATGATTGATCAAGCTCTACTTCCTACCGAATACCTACACATGTGTACTCCTCTAGCAATTGTAATTCATCCTGCCTTGGCCAAATTCATCCTGACTCCTCTACACACAGCACTTGATTTTCTTCTAGAGGTCTTGTCTATATTAAGAAAAAGAAAAATGGACAATCAATATTCTTTCTTTGGGCAAAAATGTCTATTAATCATAAGAGTGTTTGCTGTTCTCATCAATTCCCTACATTTGATGAGTTGCCAATATCTATCTCCAGAATATCCTTTATTTGTTTCATCTGTTCAATTCCACTGCCTTGGTGTTACCCTCACAGTTACTCTTTCCTGAAAAGTCTCAACAGGATCCTAACTGGATTTCCAGTACCTGGTCTCACAACTTCCACTCATTCTTACCACTGCCACGGACTAATCTTCCTCTGGGAGTTCTGGTATACCAGGACTCACTATCGAAAAAATCCACAAGGATTTCAAAATTTTTACATTGAATCCACCATGAGATAACACAATAGGTATCTGTGTGGCAGAGATCTACAAAATAAAGACGCTCATAAAAACAATGCAAAGCATCAGAGGAAATTCCTTGAAGTCTCTATTACTTGAAGTTACCCAGGAAAGTTCATGAAGCCTGCGTTTTACAGGAATACCCTGAATGATATTTTCAGCAAAGTCATTTATATACCAGCAAGCAATCATAAATTCATTCTTGCTACTTCACCAACTAGGTGTTTTTTTCATCCTTTGGAGCTTTTCAAAATTAAACTCACATGCCAACTACACCTCAAATGCTACCTCCTCAGTGCAGGAGTACTTCCTACCCCAAGTCAGATCCAACTTTTATGTTTCCATGTTTTAACGTGTAGCGTATGCCTCTTCAATAATTCTCATGCTATGGTCTATTGTTTACATGTTAGTCTCTCCCACCAGATTAGACATTCCTCGTAAGCAAGGACCATGCCTCTTTCAGTTCTGTGTTTTCTCCACAGAATGTAATAGAACATATTACACCTTATGCGTATTCAATAAGTATTTGCTGAATGAAATAAGGAAATAGCGCCAAATTAGATAAGCCCTAGAAAACCAGTGTGTTCGGTTCAAGCTGCTTTATTTTTCTGTTCACCTTTTGCTGGTACAGTGAGACAGAGCCCTCTTCTTCTTTATAGTGTTTTTACCTCCATTTGGATGATGAAGATGTATTTGCATGACTTCAAACCAACAAACTGTAGATATTGTCATTGTTGCTGATGTGACTGAGAGAAGTCTTATGAACTCCTATATACCAGGAGAGAAAAATCTATGCCAGGTTTGACATTTGTTGCTGCTCCTCTTTCCCATTCTCTGGCCAGGTACCTACAATGAATTATAGATCATGGAGGGAGTGGTGATTAGTCATACAAACTCCAGTCCCTCACAGTTCAGTTTCCCAAAAAAGGTACCAGAGAATTTGTGTTTTCCTTAAATTACACATATTCTAGTTTTCAACTTGCTATGCACACTAGTAGCAGAAATGACGATCCACGGAGGAATTAAATGGAGAACAGAGCACTGTATTTATTTAGTGTTCAGGAATGGGGAAGCCGAGAAATAATATGTAAATCTGTTCAAACAACTAATACTAAATTTCACTACCTGGGAAAAAAGTGAATAGTAGACCAGCCACACAGGTTGTTGTAGGATTAACTATGATGGAAAATGACAAATACATATATTTGTTGAAGACTTATGTAAATAGGGCAATATAACAATTCCCAAAAGCCTAACATATAAATTCTACTGTAATTCACTTGATTCACAATAAAGAGAAATATCGATAAAATTGGTTCAATTGGTCTAGGGTCTACTACAATTAGCAATGCCTCACTTCTCTGGGCCAGACATCACTCTTACAAATTTTTAATTTGATGGATATTTCAAGATACTGAGGACCAGAGTTAGTCAAAAAGGTTTATTGTTTTCCTCCTTCCCCATTGAATGCAGTGTTAGAACCATCCAGTTATTATCAACACTGCTCTGCTCCATCTGAAAGTATAATTTTTCTTTAATTGTATGCATCATCTAGTGGGCCTATGAGCAGAATTGTCATAAGTCCCTGGCAGTGGGCAGAATAACAAAGGATTCCTAAAGCTGTGGGCATTCACGAAACATCCTGGGCTCTGATAATGATATGTTTGGCCCTTTTTATTGCTGAAAGTATGAAGTCATGGTAATATACAGTCTCAGTTTTCTTACTTCATTTGGGACACAAATGGTCAAATGTTTCCTTAGATTTTTATAAAAACATAAAAAACAACTAAGAATTACTTTGAAACAAAGAGGAAAGAGGGGTTAAGTAAGGACTTTTCACATTGCATGCTCTCCCTAGTTATTACAGAAATGCATTGTGTTATTTGGAAGGATCTTGGTATAACTTCCTTGAGGAAAAAAAGAAAACAAAAACTTTCACAATTTGTAAATCCCATTTGCTTTTCATGAGAAGAGCAAAATACTTTCATGATAATGTCAAGGGGATCTCAGTACTGGGGAGAGATTTCCGAATGTTCCCCTGAATCATTACTTTAATAGTTACGTAATTCTCATTTTAATGTGTGTATTCCTAAAGATATTGACTGGCAGTATCACAAACATAATTCAAATTACTGAGGTTTTATTTCAAATTTTTATATCAAAGAATGTTAAAGCCTGCAGTGACTAATTTAAAAAAACAAAATTCTTATAACTAAAATATTGCTGTTTAATGCCTGGTACTGTTCAGGACACTGAGGATACACCCACAAAAAAGAAAAATAAAGGATCTAGTCTCACGGAACTTACATGGTTCTTAGGGGAGAAAAACAGAAAAAAAAAAACCAACAACAAATAAACCAAGAATATAATTTCAAATAGTACTAAGTTCTATGACAAAATCAAATGGGATGGTATCATAGCACGTGAGGGGGATGATGTTTCAGACTGGGCCTCCTGCGAGTCTTTGGTGGGAGATCTGACATGTGAACTGAGAAGTAGCCAGACATGAGAGGCTCAGAGCGGGTTGGAGATTTGTGAAGATTCTAAAGCAGGAATATATTGAGTCTGATCAAGGAAAATAAATTATGCTACGATGATCAATGAGATCAAGAGATGCTCCTTCTTACGTGAATGTTAAATCAAGGACTTTCTCATCTCTAGTGAATGTATCTTTTTTGCTTCCCTAAAAGTTGGTTCACTTCCTCAGGGAATAGTTGAAAATATTTCAACCTTGGGAAAGTCAAGGCTTTATATCTACTTTTGGCATTTTTAAAGTTTAAAAGGTAGTTTCTTCATCCTGCATGAAAACAAACAAACAAACAAACCCACAAGAGTGTATTAAAATCCTATTAGCCGTACAATGCAATCCCCTAAATGTGTGTGTGTGGGTGTGTGCGCGCGCGCGCGCGCGTGCGCATGCACATGTTTTTATTTATGTGTTTTTAAGTTCTTAAGTTCTTATTCTCCTCTTTTCTACTGAGATAGTTTGGGTTTCTTTCAATGATTAGTTGCAAAGTTCATTATGCTAGGTGGGAGGGGAACACATGAATCCATAAAGTAGGGTAATTTTACTGACTTTCAGGAATCTATGAATCACCATCACCATCTCTGATGACTTCAGAGAACAAGGCCTTCCCAGCTTTCCTGCGTCTGAACTGTAAATCAAGCCTCAGCACACCAATGTCCCGATAACTGTGAAGAGCTTTTCCTGCACCAGCTGGTGAGATTTGTTAATATATTTGTTTTTAAGCTTTCCAAAATTGGGGAACTTCCATATTAAGTATTCTAATTGGAGAGATTAAGTTTTAAGCTATTTTTTCATAATGAAAAGTTGACTCAGTTTCACCCAATGACAAAATGGTCTCATAAGCACTTAACCACAACTCTCTACTTCTATCTCAGAAAGATTAGCACAATTTGCACATTTCAAGAAAGACAAATTGGCTTCAAAATAGTATTCATAGGCAATATAGTTCTCTACCAAAGTGGGTGACTCATAAAATTCATTCTGAACTGAGGAAATAAATTATTATAGACAGTGCTTTTTTGACCCCATTTATAGCATTGTAGTGATAAAATGAAGGCCCCATATGGTTGTAAGCCATGTGATTTCTAAATTCATTTTAGAGTCACTGAGTAGGAATAAAAACTCACTGAAAATCTAGAAAAGAATATTAAAACTTTTAATCACTGCCATTGTGAGCTAGTAATCCCATTGTGAGCTAGTAATAGCAAATATTTTAATTAATTTCTACTTTTAAAACTCCCTGTATATATATATATATATATATATATATATATATATATATATATATATATATATATATAGAAATTTTAAATTGAATTTATTAGGGTAACATTGGTTAATAAATTTCAGGTGTATACAACTCTATAATAGAACATCTGTATACTCCATTGTGTGAAAGTCTTTTAAACTCATCACAGGTTTATAAATTCTGAAGTGTTAACCATGTCAACTTGTAGAGACATGTTCTCTGTAATTCCCTAATGGTTGACCTAGAGTCAATGTGATATCTTCATTGATTATTTGAATGACAAAAATGCCATTTAAGATAACTTTTCAAATGACCATATTTGGAGAGTTGCAAGTAATTTAGAGTAAAAAAATTGGGGATTTCATTAAATCTCAAACTTTTCATTTTTGGGGTTTTCAATGTGAGGTCATAAAGTGATCTAAAGGTCAAAATGATGGATTAGTAAGAGTATACGTGACTGATTAAAACCCCAAAAATATGTTATTACAAAAATAATTTTAATGAAAACATTATAGAATATTGGAAAATGTTAATAGAACCATGGCATACAAGAGTACGACATACATCTTTCAGGAAAGAAATATGAAAAGTCATTTGAAGAGAAATTTCTTCTCAAATTTAAACATTCAGCAATGTGAAAATAGTTACACTTTCTCTCTATATTTTAGTCTTCCTTTTCCCTTTCTTTATTTTTTCCTCATTTTCTCACTCTCTTCTTTCCTCCTTATGCAGCATGTAGAAAGCCTCAAAGAAGTAATTATTTAGAGAATTTTGATTACATCTTTTCTTATCATTTTTTTTCCATTAAAGTAGGCTTGATTTAATGAGTCCCAAACAGGACACAAACTCCAGTGGGAAAACCTTCACACGTCTTTCTCCCTTTGGATTTATCCTTTACATTAACCCCAAAATGCTCTCATAAAAAATGCAAAGCAATGACGGCACTCTCCTTAAAATTTTCTAAGGGCTCCCTTTAAACTATAGTATCAAAGCCAGACAAGCTCTTCAGTGGGAAACACAGGTCTTTTGTAACTCAGCCCTTGTCTAATGCTATAGCTTCATCTCTAGACAAGCTTTATCTACAGGTACACTTGACTTACCCAACTGCTTAACATTCTCTTCACAGTCCAGGCTATTTCACGCGTCTTTGATTTTGCTCATGTGGTTTCCTCTGCTTAGAACATCCTTACCCAATTTTCTTCACCTGTATAACTTGAATTTATGCATTAAAACTCAATTTAGGTGTCGTTTCCTCCTGAGTCTTTCTCTAATCCTCCAAATGGAACTAAGTGTTCTTCTTATATACTTTCACTACACCCTGTAATCCATCTATCAGAGCACTTGCCACATTATATTGAAATAATCTATCAATATTTTTGTCTGTTCCACTGGCAAGTAGGTTCCTTAGTTTCTATTATCTTTGTACTCTAGATGCTTAGCACATTAATTACCACAGCATTTCTTAATATTATAAGTTACTTTGATTGGCAGAGATCCAAAATGCCGAGTGGATCTATCTATCAGCTTATTTTAGGCTTATGCCATTAGATACTTGATTCCTCTAAAGTCCCTTTTTCTGAGTCTATGCAAGTTAAAAATACTTTTAACTATTGTGTGGTTTCTGTGACAGAGACAGGTTTCCTTTACACTTTCAGCCCCACTTGCAGTTAGGGTGACACAATGTAATTGGTTTTAGCCGAATGATTATGGACATGATTGATATGTGTTGCTTTAAAAGTCAGTATATTTTTTCCAGTTCACTCTTTTTCTACCATGACAGCTTTAGAGACTACATAACTTATCCCCAAATTAAAAACAAACAAACAAAAAACTTAAAACAACAAATATTTATTATCTCACAGCTTCTAAAGAGTCAGGAATCTATGAGAAGCTTAGCTAGATTGCCCTGTCTCAGAATCCGTCATTAAGTTTCAGTCTAGCTGGGGGCTGGGGAACGGTGCTGTTACAGTCATCTCAAGACTCAATCTGGCAGAAAGATTTCCTTCCAAAATCAGATATGAAGTTGTTAGCAGGCCACATTTTCACGATGGCTGTTGGCTGGATATTTCAATTCCTTATTATGTGGGTTGCTCATAACAAGGAATCTTACTTTCTCCAGAGCAAAAATTACAAGAGCAAGAGTGTATGTGGGGTGGGGTGGCTGGGCTCAAGGCAAAAGCTGTAATTTTTTATAATGTAATCTTGAAAGTGACATACTCTCACATATGTCACGTAATCTTGTATGTTGTTGGTCACCCAAATCAATCCTGACACATTGTGGAAAGGGATTACACAAGGGTGTGAATGCCAGATGATGGGGGCACATTAAGAGCCATCTTATAGGCTGGTTACCACAAAGGCCACCTGTTAAGTTGGTACATAAAACATGGAGGGCCCCTGGATCATGAATTATTGGATGAAACACTCTCCAACTCACATTAGCTATTAAGTAAGCAAGGAATAAACTTTTGTGATCAGGGTTTATTTGGTACTATGGCATAGCCTATTTATTTAGACCAATAAAACTCTCATAAAGATATGTCTACAGAAAGAAACTATGATGATTGAAAGGACTTGAAGTATTCTAGGACTTGTAACAGTAACTTCTTATTTTACATTAAAACTTTGGAACTCTTTTGTATTTTCTTTTTTGTGAGGTTTGTGAATTTAGTTACTGTGTATCTATGGGCAGATGTTGCCAAAATCAGGTACTAGACATCATTGCTGAAGGCCAAAGATAGCTAGCCTCCCTTATCTTAACCTCTTCTAATACAGAAAACACAAACTTTCCACAAGCTGACACACAACCCTTTGATATGTCCATGTACTCAAATTTTTCTTCTAAAGGATTTTAAATCGCTTCAAGTACTTTAATTTTTTTCACTAAATAAGACCTACCTGAAAGATTGTTGTGAAGAGTAAATGAGATGATGTATGCCACATGTCTTCTGGAGAGTGAAATGCTACATAAATATTAAATATAATATTAATATGTATTTAATAATGAAAGCAAATTACTGGAAAATAGTCAATCACAATAATCCTAAAATATTTTAAAGAATGAAGTACATATTTATTCTGAACAGTTTGTTTTTTGTTTCTGAGAAAACAGTTCTATTGGCAAGGAATTTACTGCTATATGAAATTTATATCAAATATATTTACTTGGTTAAGAGGTCATCTCTCATTGAGAACAAAGGTGAAATGAATAAATTCACTCCTAAGAGTCAGCTATTTAAAATACAGGTTACATATGTCAGGTATTTTATCCAATAGCATCTCAAAAGATTCCACTGTCAGTATATAAAGGTCATTTTATGTCTACTGTGATAGGTTATGCCTTTTTGAACATATATAACACCTTATGTTTTAGGAACACTACTGTGTGATATAAAGATTGACTTGTTCAGTCCAATCAATAGAAACTGCTGATTGTTTTTTAAACATTAATTATGTTGGGAAAATAAAATAAAACGCATGTAGGGGCTTGAAAACTGAAAAAGAAAATAAAAAGATCATTAGATTATCTGAAATATTCAATGTTTAGATTCTCAGTGTTAATTGTGTCTAACGATTGCACCATAAATGACAAAATGATCCTCGGCCACAATTATCTAACATTTATCCAGTGAGTCACCCCCCTGAACCGGCAAAAGCATTTTTGGCAGCACCTATACTACCTGGAAATTTTCTCTGGTAAAGTAACTTTAGTCTGACCTTGACTAACTTATCAAATGAGCTCATACTCACAGCTGAACTACCACGAGAAATACCATGACGACATGCCAGAACAACTCCGTAAATTGTCTAGAGGGCACACCTAAGCATCATTGCCACTTCCTTTTCCTCTGTGTTTTTAATCAGAATTAGAAGCAAGGGAGAAAGTATGAAGTAATAGAACCCAAGGGGACCACAGAATCTGATAAATTTGTATATGAAACCTAGTGCTGCTATTTATTGTACGACTAAACTTTGGAATAAGTTAAACTGGCTTTTGGAATTTCATTTTTCTCATTTGTAAAAGAAAGCTATTAATCTCCTCATTAAACATTGGTTATGAGGCATCAGTGAAATATATATATTCACTGTGGAACGTGGCATATAGTACTCGATAAATTTTCTTCGTTCACCTCGGCAGTGAGAAAAGGAACTGGAGATGAATACCCTCAGCTTCACCTATCACAGGCCTTGACGGAACCTCCCCAGGGAGCCATTGCTTACTGGAGCCACATCACTAAGGGTGTGGCATATGTCAGAATGCTACAAGAAAAAAGATGGAAAGATGTTCCCTGAGCAGCGAAATAACACCGGCAGTGGATACTTGTGAAACTTGAGTTGCTGAGCGAGATTCAGGGACTTTGGAATGCTAACATCGCTGCAGTATCTGAGGATTTGCAAATACGTTCTAAAATATGAAAATATGAAATAATACAAATTCATATACATATATACAAAATTCATATATATATATATATATATATATATATATATATATATATATCTCCTAATAAAATCAAGAAAAAACTTGAAACTGGAATGCTGCATTTGTATTTGAATGTTATATTTGGCCTCTTTTGAAAATTGGTATCATGTTCATTATTTTACTTCTGTCATAATTTTTTTCAAATATAGGAAGCCTCCATTACATTCAAATTACCAGTAGCACATGTTATCTTATTAGTGTCTATCCATGATAAAGGTTGGTATTATCTATGAGACAGACATTTAAAAAGTTATCACTGAGATATTGTTCAAGTCGAAAACATGACTTGTTTTACCTGGTAAAACTAAGTTGTTATGGTTTTAGTAAAAATGGACAGGCATCAATTTAATTCTTATTCAGATAAGCATGTTTTGCATTCTGTAACTAAAAACATACCGGTTTAAAGCTTACTGGCCATATTTATACTACCTTTTACAGTCACTATTCATGACTTCTGTGGAGTCCTGGCAGAGATTAGTAATGTATTATCTCTAACCTCTTCCTGCTTCCTGTGTAGGAAACGGTGGGTTTACAAACACCCGCGAAGCTGAATTAGACATTAGATGAAGCAGAAAAAAATCTCTTAGGCTTAGAAGTAGTGAGAATTTGTAACTCTGCCATTTCCATGTCTGGGACATAAGATTAGCTCTGTAAGAAGCAATCTTATTACAGAGGTTCCTCCCATCCCACCCACCCAACTTAGCTTAACTGTTATTGGGTAAATCACTTAATAGGCAGTGTGCTTTAACTGAGTTAAATCAACATATTATCAGTGTGTGTGTCTGTGTGTATGTGGGCGGTATTTAAAACATTAACAGGGGTAGACCAACCAATTAACAATTTAAAAACTCAGTGAATGGTACCCAGTGCAAGCAAATTTAAACTGTGAGAGAGAGAAAAAAAAATATTATGATAGGAATGACTTTTACAGAGAGATGGGAAGGCATTATTAAGTAGTTAGTTAAAAGGCACTAAACACACCTGTTAGGGGATGGGGTGGGTGGAGGTGGTATGGGAAAGCAGAGTAATGTGCCAACTCCATTTTGCTAATAGCTTTTAGGAAAACACTCAATTGAAAAAAGGCTAGAACAGAGGCCATAAAGAGATACAGAAACACAGAATGGCCATGGAGACAGACGATGGCTGCAAACCACATCAGGGAGAGACTTCAACAGTACGAGTGAAGGACTAGAAATGGGCATTTAGTGTTTACTATGTATTGAGGGGGAAAATATATGGCACTATACATGTATATTTTTTCCCTCAATACACACTACATATACACACACACACTATATATATATATATATATATACACACACACACACACACAGTGCACTACATATATATATATGTATATATATATACATGCAAATATATATATATATATATGCATATATATATGCAAAAGATGAATACAAGTCACGTTTGACTTCTGTAATTACAAGAGGTTCTCAAAGTGGTTGCCATCAGTGTCCAGACACTTCTGATTATGGCGCTTGAGCAATGTTGACCAAAGTGCCCACTTGTATGCATTTTTTTTGCCATATGTATAAATATATATATTTCCACACATCTACTGCATGCATACATACATATATATTTGTGTGCATATATCTATATATTATATCTTCGTAAGGTCTCTACAAAGCAAGCATTATCAGAGTTAATTTTCAATTGAAAAAAAACTGACTTGGAGAGTTCAATAATTTATGAATGGTCACACAAGAAGGGAGAAGCATAGCTGAACTGATGTAATCTGTTGAATATTCTCATTTTCATATGGGATAACAACAGGAAAGATAGAAACAATCCAGGTAAAAATTAAGATTTTTTTGAATGCAGAAGTAAGAGAGGCAGAGAATTTCTCATTTCCTCCAAATGTTTAATGTTTGAACTGACTGGAATCCATCTGTATATCCAGCTTCAAATCAAGGAATAAGCAAGAATTACATTAAATATATTCCTTTTAGTGTCCCCAAGAGTTCTCTTCCCCCAAACACATTGATTTTAAAAATGTAATATTGTTCAAAATACACTGGTCAAATAATTGGAGGCATCTACTTGGCTATAGTGCAAGATATACTTAGGAATAGGCTGTATGGGGCATAATTTTAAAGATACTAGAAAAATACTGCTTCCAAAAATAACCATCTTCCTCCCTAGGACTTAAATTCTATAGTTAAAACTGTGTGCCTTTTATTAGAACACATATACCTATAAAATTCTATGTAGAGTAACATTTGTTTTATTTTGAAAATGCCACTTTTTTTTTTGCCAGGAAACTGCCTTCCATCTCTGGAAACAAACATCTGATAGTGGAGAGGGGGCATAAGGAGAAAGAGGAATTGTGGAGACAAGAAAATAAGGTGGGGATGAGCAAGACTTGGTCATTCTGCTCAGAGCGTATCCAGTTACATCACTTTACTAAAGGACACTGTGGGAGAAATGACTTCTAACTGGTATATTATATGTGTAAGTTCAATAAGGTTGAGATTTCCCAAGTAGTCAGTTACATGCAAGTGCAAATGGTGAATGGACCTGAAGGGTCAGTGATTACATCTGCTGCCTATACGGTGGTATTTCACCTTCAAAACTAACGATGCATCTTTATCTTGCACAAATAATGTGATTTCTTGTCCTGACACTTTTTGAATAAAATTATTTATACCAGAGCGGCAAAAAAAAAAAAAGGCAATTCTTAATCGAATCCATTTTGCAAATTTGACAGTGACATCAAAGAGCAGGAAGTGGCTTGTGAGTAATGACACTGCTCATTTGTTTAAATGTCAAACGTAACCTCATAAACTTTCAGGGAATATGTTTGTAAGAATGGGTATCAGTTTAGCCAGAGAGGATTTCAGTGTCAGTCAGTGCTGAGGAAAACAGCTGTCAGTATCTTAAGAGCAGAGTGTTTTGAGTAAATCTTTCTTTTTAAGCTAAACGGGATTGGCCATTTCAGCACTTAGGGCTGTGGACAGAGCTCTCTTTATTAACATAATGAAACAAGTTCGTCTCACTGTAGAGGTGTTTCCTTCTTGAGTTTAAAACACTCCCCAGACTAGAAAGCATGGACCCCTAAACCATTCAATTAAGATATAAAGACTATGCAGGTCTTTGCAAAGGTCTGTGCAAAGCCAGGATGAAACAACAGCAAAGAGGTACAAATTTTCTCACAGAGCATAAGCCTGAAAGAAAATTAGAGAAGGGAAATATAATGATTTGTAGTTAAACATGTCAAAATTTTACTGCAATGCAATAACATTCTTCTCTGGATAGGTTTTGGTTGGAGAGAATGATAGAGTCATTAACCCCTTGTGGTAATTTATTAACAGTGGACACAGATGCCGAAGAGAACAGGAAACACATTTAACAGCTTGCAGACAACCAGGAGCAAATAATTCATTTTTTATATGATTTCTAGCTCTAGAGTAGAATATCAATGGGGAATTCTGGAATCTGAGGTCAAAAGAAATGGAATTGAATCTGAATCATGTTCCTTAACAAGTCATTTCATTTCTCTAAGCCTTGCTTCTTTTTCTATCAAATGTGGGTCACTTTGAGGTTTAAGTCAGACGAAAGGGTCTGGCACACAGTAGGTTCTTAGTAGATTTTCAGTTTGGATCATTCACTTATCATTAAGTGTTGGCATAATGCAATGAAATGTTGCTATACAAGTGGTCATGTGTCTTAATAGTTGTAATGCTAAGGAATAGATAACAAGTAGAAGGGAAACAAGAAAGATATAACTATTAACAGACATATTCTTATAACAAAGGACCCTAATCATGTGTATTCCACCTTTTTTGCATCCTCAAAAGATTCTCTTTCTGTCTAACCTTAAAAAAAAAAAGAAAAATAGGCTGAAAACAGTACAGAAAGAGCAAACTAAAGTTCTCAAAGAAGTCTTAGCCCTCTTATCAAATACCATTCTACCAACTTTCTCCAGAATGCCTCTCAATCATATATATCCAACTACTCTGCCTGCTGAATTGGTGAGAGACTACTTTGAATGTTTCCTGCCCAGACTGACACATTTGGGGAAAGAAGGCAAAAATGAGGTTGGTGCTGAAAACCTGGTAAGTTTTTCCACTACAGCTACAAATTATTTGCTTTGGAATTCAAAGTCTCCCATCCTATCTCACCTCACTCATCTTCTTCCCTTTTAATAACTGAAAGTCCAGAGCATCTGCTCCTCACCTCCCCCACCCCCTTCTGTCATTTTCAACAGCCATTCCCACCACACTGCCCTCTACATTTGAAACACCTCCCACTCTCCATTCATCAAGGTACATGCTCCTTCCATTCACAGTTCATGGTAAGCCCTCCCGTCCCTCCCTTCCAAAACTCCTTTTCCTTAAGTGGATTCCTCAGCTGCCTTCATAAACTCCAGCTACCAAATTGCTATTGCATCCTCTGTCCAACCCTCAAAAATTATGCAGAGGTGGGGAGTGGGGAGGAAATGTATGTTTGCAAGCAAAGCTAGATAAGGACAAAGAGAGAGAGCCTACCATTAAGCTTGGTCTCCTCTTTGGGGAAAAAAAAATAGGTACCAATATTTCCCCAGCCTGGCAACAAGCACGCTCTGTGGGGGGGAGGTATATAGATATAGATATAGATATAGATATAGATGGAGTGGATGAATGAATGACGAATGAATGGATGAATGATTGGGATCTCTTTGGTACTTTTCTCAAATGCCCCTCCTTCCTCGTGCTTGCTCCCAGCACTGGCATAATTCAGCTTCACTGTGTGAGTGCACCTTCCTGCTTTGCCTCTGTCTCCACTCTCTGCCTTCTTTTCATGACAACCTCTAGACAGAGCCTAAACCTCCTCGCCAAAGGTCACTCTACCTCGCTCACAAATCCTTTGTGACTTCAACAGCCTCAGCAAGCTTGTTCCTTAGAGGTACAGCTTTGCATTCTGCCAGCTTTACCTCTGCCCAAACCCCAGAAACACCCAGGCACGTTACACAAAAGGATGACTAATTTCCCCGCACTCAAAATCCACCTGGAGACCGAGTCGCTGCCCCTCTCCCTGCACTTGTAACCTAGGTGCCCGCAAAAGAAACGCGATTCCCCGCTTCTCCCTGGGAAAAAAAAAAAAAGAATCACCCTTTCTGGGCTCAGTCCTGGTTCCTAATACCAGAAAACTTTTTCTTTCTTTCTTTCTTTTTTTTAAATAGAAAAACCCCACCCTGAGAGCTGCGACCTCTTTGTTTGCATCCCAGGAGGAGGGAGGGGTCTCAGACTCTGCACCCGGGAGTGGAGGGGACGCTCCAGTCCTTTGGAGGGCTGCCGGGGACCAGACTCACCCAGGACGTTCCCAACGAGAGCCACCACGAACACGATGATGTAGCCGGCGATCAGGACCCACTCATATTCTTTCGGGTGTAGGTATTCCCTCCACAGGTACCGCAGGAATTCCTCGTCGTCATAGTCGGTGGGGTTTAAAAAGGGCTCTTGAGTTTCATTGAGCTCCGAAGCAGATGACCAGTTGCGACAAGGGGGTGAGTCCTCCAATTTGGTGCCGGACATCACGGGCTCGAGTCCGGTTCCGCTCAGTGCTGCAAGCTGCTCTTCCCTTGCCCCATGAGCACTGATAATTCGCGGTGGCAAAGGCTGCTCGGAGAGGAGAGAAGGGGCTCCAGAGCAGAAAATGACGTGAAAAGTTACTGAGCCAATGCCTCCCGAGTCTTATGCCCGGCAACTTCTGCGGCGGCTTGGCTGTCTTTGCAGTGGATGTTGCACCGGGCAGAGCGGCCGTTGAGGACCTAGCACCTGGCTGCAGCAGTGACACCCGGAGGAGAAGCTACCTCTGGCTGGGCTCAAGCTCAATTACTCCTCATTCCATCAGAGTCCGCAGCCCACAACCTCCTCCCGCGGAGGGAGAGCCGAAGCTGAAGTAGGGGGTGGGGGAAAGTCATGAAAATTATTTTAACCTGTTTCTCTGTGAGTTAAATCTGCCTCTTTTCTACTCCCCGCCTCCCATTTCTCACGTGCAGTCTCTATAAACCATACACAGACATGTGTAGGTCTCTGGACATGACAAGCATGTCAACACTTGGTTAATATAGGATTTGTTGATGCATTTGTCTCTGTGTTGTAAATATAAAAGGAATGAGGAGGAGCTTCTGTTTTCCTCCGGCAGGACTATGCAAAAGTCATTTCAGGCAAATATTGCAACGTGTTTGGTTTTGCCAATTTAGCACTTGCTGAACCTTTAAGGCTCTCTTCCTCTCCCTCTCCTCCAAACTGGGGAATGAGACCTTGTTTGAATTGAAAGAGATATTCAGCTGGAATTTGTATTTGCAACAGCCATTGTCATATGAAACACAGCAACAAATTCTTGAAGGACACCAAGAGTCATAATAGTTCATGGTGTCAAGCCAAGGAGACAATAACATACAAAACAGCATTAAACATTCTCAGCAGGATGTAGCTCTAAACGCAGAAAGGCTCTCCCCTGCTGAATACCACACCCAGCTGGTGTTTCTTCTCATTGACTCAGGACTGATATCACCTGCCATTCTCTCAGTTATTGATTTTTGTCTCTAAGAAGAGTATTTTGGGATCTGTCTGAGGGAGAGTTCAGAATCCTTCCATTCTCAATAAGCGTGATAAGAATATCACATTTGATTCATTATAATCTTGGACTTGGGAAGGACCTTGGAATCACCTAGGCTGAACTTCAGATTGAGAGTAGAGCCTCCTGATAACATTGTGGATATGCCCCCACCTGGTTTGGTTGTGATCACCATAGTTAACTGCCTCCACCATCATGGGACTGCTTTAAAGTTTAGAAAACTGTTTCTTACATGAGAACAAGGTCTTAAACTAGCACCTGTCCCTCTTAGTCTTTTACCCCAACTCCTAGTTTGTATCATGGTGCTACATGGAATGAATCTTACACATGATAATTCTTCACATATTCAAAATAAGTCTCACTGCCCCCCTCCACCATCCATATTCCCTATGTTTACTTTTTCTCCAATGATTTTCACTATCTCTACAACCTATATTTGCCTGGTCTTCCTTTAGACAATTGTCAATATCTTGCATAATATGTTACTGAGAGGAAAAACAGCAATCTGTTTTGGGTCTTGCCAGTACACAATGTCTACTATTGTTTGGATGCAACCAATGTTTGTATCTAATTATTTTTTCAGAAGTCACAATACACTGTGGGTTCATATTGAGCATTTACTCAATCACCCACCCCCTCTCCCAATCATAATTCTTCACATTTGTTTTGCACACTGTGGTTTACAAAATTCTTTTATATACATTATTTTAAAACCTCTCAGGAGCTATCAGTAGCCTTGTTTTACAGATGAGGAAACTGTTCCTGGAAGAATTCAATAATTTACCATAAGTCAAGTAGTAACTCATCAGTGGCAAAACCACCCAGTTCTTCTGATCCCAGCTCGGTGCTTCTGTTATTATACACATATTGTATTTCACAAGAAATGCTATTATGGTATTTTCCCATTCTGCCCTCATCAAATTTCTTTTTAACAGAATAGGCATCTTATTTTTTTTGACAAATGTTGACATAGTTGTCCTATTCCACTTAAGTTATACAAAGTTACTACTTTCATGCATTTTACTTTCTAGAGAAGTTAGACAGAAAAAAAAATCAACTAATAAATACACACAAAAAAAGAAACATTAGGAAGAGATAAGAGCTATGATGAAAACCAAACAGGGCGAAGTAATAGTGGGTAGAGAATCCCAAAGACCAAATTAGAAATAGATGGTCAAAAGGGCCTATGTGAAGACGTGACATATAAATAGAATATCCGAATGAAATATGCATGTATTAATATAATTTTGTTAACTTGATGTTTAACCAGATCTTTTTAAACACTGACCTGTTATCCAAAGCATGAGCCATTTTTCCAGACCTCTTGTCATTGGTAAATTTGACAAGCAGGCCTCCTGTAGTTTCATGCAAGTTCATTGGTACAATTCTGCTAACTTTATCCTGTGGTATAATGTGTTCCTCTGATGTATTAACATCTGCACCTTCTTCTTTCCTATACTATAGTTTTCAAAATGGGAAAAGTAGTTGCAACTTTAGTATGAATCTATATTCATTAATGTCTGCAAATCCTTCTTATTGACAATTCATAAATATGGACCCAGTGTGCTATTTACTCAGTGCCCTTAGCTTTCCTTTTATGCCTCTTCAACTTGTCTATACTTTAATCTGCTCTTTTTAAGTCTTCATCTGCAATTAATCATCACTCTTTACCAAGTTTAAGTAAGGAGAAGTGAAACTATTTTCAAGATTTTGTTCTGTTATCTGCTTTATGTTGTGACAAGCATGGGTTTATCTTGATCCTATAAATATTCCATTTCCTTCTCTCTGTAATCGATCAGGTGATTTATTTTAAATATATGGTAATCCAATGCCATATAAAAATTCCACTCAAATCTTCAAATTATTATTGTTTTATCTTTTGCAAGTACCTTGTGAGATGATAACTATTACAGTAGTCATTTGATGTGATCTCCTTCCTTAGATCTTTTGATACCTTTTTGGACATCTGAAAAGAATTTTCAGTTCTGTGGGTATTATTATTCGCTTCAATTCAAAATCTCTCTGCTGGATGTAAGGAGAAGGATGACACCGATTATCACAAGACAGTAAAAAAACGTTCCAAATTTGTCTGGTGATGACCTCTTAAGGTTGTTGTAAGAATTAAAAGAATTGATATTTTTAGAACAGTATCTGGTATATAGAAAGTGATCTGAGAATGTCTGCTGTATAAAATTTAAAACTATATGATCTCATGGTGTGAATATCATTTGCTATACATATCAATTACTCTTTTTAAGTGTTAATATATTTTTTTAAAAAAAAGGGATGTACCTCACAATAGTCTGAGTAATTGTTTACACAGCTTATATTTTTGTCACTTTATTTTAGCTCTCCCACTAACCTGAAATATTAAAAACGAGAAAGAGAAGGAAAATAAAACTCAATACCAGATTTCTTCTTTCTTTCCGTGGTTGTGGTTAGGTTGCTCAGAGATCTCAGACTCTATGGGTTGTCTCAGATTTTACATTCTTATCTCTGATATGTAGACCATACTTACTATAGGATAACTTTATGGATCCATTTCAATAAATATTTTGAAGTATCTCAGCTGTGCCTAGGAGTTTAGCTAAGAGCTGGGGTCATAAATATCCCATAGTTCAGCCTCAATGATCTCACAGTCCACTAGTGAATTAGAAGAGTTGTAATTATAGAATCACGGTGAGTTTCCAGATCAGAGGGATGCACAGTGTCATAAAAACATGAAAGAACACCTAATTTTTAGCTTGAAGAAAATCTAACTGGATGGCTCCCTTACAGGGAAAGTCACTCCTGAGCAGGCTACTTGAAGAGAAGGAGAAGATTACTAAGTGGTTAAGTGTGGGAGTTGTTCAGATAGAGGGAACAACATCTCATAAAGACTTGGAAGCAGGAGAAAACAGAGTGTATGAGCAACAGCAAGGTAAAGAAAGCAAAGTCAGGCTTTTTCAACAATCTCTGGCAGTGATGTGGAGAATGGATTAGAGAAGGGGGAGACAGAAGATAAGGATTCTGTGTAGGTTAGTAGAATGATCTTTCTGTCACAAGGAAGGTAGTGGTTGTGGGGATTGAGGGGATTTGGTATCATTCAAAATTTAACAGTTTGAATATACATCATTTAGAATGCAGGCATCTTTTTTTGTGTTTTTTTTTCCTTCGTTGAGGAAGATTGACTACATGGAAATAGTATGTTTGAAGTTTATTGTTCTTTCTTTGTATATTTTGAAGAAAAATTGAAGAAAGAAACACAGAGGTGTTCCACTATTGACTTCCTGATATTTGAAAAGAAGTTGTTTTCCTTCCTTTTTATCTGTCAGAATGAAACAAAAGTTAACTTTGAGCAATCTCAGTAATGACTGTACTGAGCTTATTTATTCCCCAAATAAATGCATTAGTTTTGCAAGAAATTATCTGATATCTCTAGGCTTCAAACACCACATTTTCTTATAATATGGCCTAGAGCTAAATCTTTCTGGAAAAGTCTCTGAATCATGGGGTGCCTGGAAATCTATTTTTCAGACAAAAAGGGAGAAAGGGACTTCTTCTTCTCCTTCTCCTTCTCCTTCTCCCGCTCCCCCTCCTCTCCCTCCCCCTCTTACCTCCCCTCCCCACTCTCCTTCTTCTTCTTCTTCTTCTTTTTGGTGGAAAGAAAAGCAGGTTTATTCCAAAATGCCAGCGTTAAGGGAAGAGAGTGGACTCCATCTCACAAAGACTGCCTTCCCACTCTTAATACCACAAAAACGTTTCATAGACATGCAAGGAAGGGCAAAACAAAAAACAGGAGAGGTTGGTCAGGCAATTCCTGAACAAGGCACTTCCCAGAGGCTAGTGTGCCTCAGGGTCAGGAGCAGATTCCACAGGCATGCAAAAACTTCTCCCAAGTCAGCACCAGGCATGCACTACAGGCCTGGAATCGGCCTGAAATAAACAAAACCATTGAAATTGGTGGGTGTGCATAGTACATGTACAGTAAACACAGTCGTCAAAGTTTGGCGGGAGGGTAGAAAAGAAAGGAAAAAAAAAACAAGAAAGGGACTTCTGATAGCTTGTTACTATTAGGAGTAACTCTGGAGTACTGTTGCTAAGAATAAAATAACCTCCTGCCCTAAAAAAATCTTAAACATCAACAAAGTCATCTGTTGCAAAAATTCTATGAAATATTTCTGTTTCTTTTTCTTCCCACCCTTCTTTTACCCCCTCCCTTTTTTAATTATGTCTTATTTCAGATAAGGTTCTCTCTGCATCTCTTGTCTCCTATCCTGCACTATCCAGTCTGACATTTTCCCATCATGGTTCTTTGATTCAACAATATATGAAACTCCCTCTTTATTCCTATCCCATGTTGAGCACAGACAGACACTGCTTCTCTTTTATTCAGTTTTTGTCTCATGAAAAGCATAGAGGAGTGAGCAAGTACTTTATAATTCAGTAAAGCAAATGTCCTTAGGTGTACACCTAAAAGGGATTGAAAATGCAAAAAGAGACATCTACTCTATCAAAGTGGGGTCAAGAAGGCTATCCAGACGAGATATTATCTAAGCTCAGAACTGAAGAATGATAGTGGTAACCAGATTATGGAAGGGTTGGGAGAGACAGTTGGTACCAGATAGAAGCAAGTGACTTGTTTGGGAGACAACATGAACAGTCAGCACTCATAGAGGGCTTACTTAGGTCAAGCTCTGTGCCAAGCACATTATATGCATTAACAAAATTCACCTTCAGAACGCGAGGAGGCAGGTCTTATGAATTGTTATACCAATTTTACAGATGGACAAAGTGATATGTGGAGAGGTTAAGTAATTTGCCTAAGACCACACAGCTAGAAAGTGGCAGAGTCTTTGAGAAGAGCGTCATGATTCAATTACCGAAATGTTTTTTTGGCATTACTCTATTCTGTTTCCACAGTAAAGAAACAAAAACAGTTTAATATAATCAGCTATTTTCTCTATTAGTAGTAGTAATATCGCAAAGTTTTGATTCTTAAAAATCACATTTGTAAAGTTATATAAATTTCATATATATTTTTTAAAAGTTTTATTATATTTTAAGTAGTGTTGAAGAGCAGAATTACAGATGAAATTTATATATCCCTCAAGATGATATCTCCCCCAAAGTATATCCACCTCCTTCTCTGTTCTCTCAGGTATAAATGTTTTTGTCTATACTATACACTTAATGGCATAAATGTTGTCTAATTCGTCTATTCTCTCCAGAACTTAGCACAGCACTTTACATGTAGCTATTGGTCAATCTGTTGATCTGAACTGAATTGAAGGGAGGGACTCATTTTCAAAAAGTGAATATTATGTGAAAAAGTATCCATACCTGTCACCTTATGTAGAACCATGGAAATTCTCGAATGTGTAAGTATATCATGCATATTACTAAGTCTTTTGCCTGGAAAGAACTTAATTTTTTGTCTAATGTGCTACTCTATTCAATTACTCTTTCCATAGCTAAAGGTTCTTTTTCCTTGTTACAATGGCAAATGGTTAAAATAGAAAAAATAATACAGAATACAAAAATAATAATAATAATGAGTTTCAATGCAATCCTAAAGTGCAAAGTGAAACTTCTGGGGTGCTTGCCCATTCTAACACCCTTCCCTGAGAAAAAACATTAGCCTCCGCCACTCCGAACACTGGCCTCCCAAGGCAAGTGTGAGTGCAAGACCTGCCTTTCCAAATATCATTCCTTGGTCTGTATGAGATCCTGCTATACCTATGGGCCTGTGTTCATTGAGATATCCCTATGTTTTTTCCATAAATGTAATTTTTCCTTGAGCACATTTGAATGGGCTCTTCCTTGAAAATAACACTTGGATACCTGGCTGAGATAACAGAAATTTACTCTTAGTAGTAATCAGTGAGTTTGGCATATAACAATTAAGGCACACCATCTAATTTTCCATATAAAATAAATTTTCCATTTTATTGTGTTATGAAAATTAATTAAATTCTAATTTTTAAAGACTTTGATTTTTTTTTTTTTTAGAGTAGTTTTAGGCTCACAGCAAAATTGAGAGAAGTTTCACAGATTTCCCATATACCTCCGTCCCCCACACAAACACAGCTTCTTCCATTATCAACTCCACCAGAGTGGTACGTTGTTACAATTGATGAGTCTACATTGACACGTCATAATCGCCAAAGTTCATAGTTTACCTTGTGGTTCCCTCTTGGTGGTGTACATTCTGTGGGTTTGGACAAATGTGTGATGACCTGCATCCATCATTATATTATACAGAATATTTGCACTGCCCTCTGTGCTCCACCTATTCATTCTTCTGATTGTTTGGTTCAGGTGTACAAAACAATGTAATAGACATTTACACCCCTCACAATGTGATACCCCCAATCTACTACCCATTACCCATCTGACATCATATACAGCTGTTGTGATTCCATCGACTCTATTCCCTATGCTGTATTCCACATCCCATCTCTCTCTCTCCATATATAATATAGGAGAGAGTAATTATAGTTGACATTCAATATTATTCAGTTTCAGCTTCAGGTGTATAGCACAGTGGTCAGGCAAATACACAGCCTATGAAATAGTCTCCCTAATAAATCCAGTGCTCATCTGGCACCCTCTATAATCTTCACACCATTATTGATTATATTCCTCAAACTGTATTTCATATCCCCATGACAACATTGTGACTACTAATTTGTGCTGTATAATCCCATCTAGCAACCATCAGTTTCTTCCCCCTATATCTCTGAGTCTATTTCTGTTTTGTTTGTTCATTTATTCTGTTCTTCAGATTCCACATATAAGTGAAATCATATGGTATTTGTCTATCTTCATCTGACTTATTTCACTTAGCATAATATTTTCTAGGTAACTAATCATTAGAGAAATACAAATAAAAACCACAATGAGATACCACCTCATTCAATTCAGAATGGTTATCATCAATACATCAACAAACAACAAGTGCTGGTGATGATGTGGAGAAAAAGGAACCCCTGTGCACTGTTGGTGGGATTGCAGATTAGTGCAGCCATTATGAAAAACAGTATGGTGGTACCTCAAAAAATTGAAAATGGAACTACCTTATGACCCATCAATTCCACTCCTGGGTATGTATCCAAAGATATCCAAAACACTAATTTGAAAAAAAACACATGCTCTCCTATGTTTATTGCCGCACTATTCACAATAGCCAAGACATGGAAACAACCAAAATGCCCATCAATAGACGTTTGGATAAAGAAACTGTGATACATTTATTCAATGGAGTATTACTTGGCCACAAAGAAGAATGAAATCTTACCATTTGCAATGACATGGATGCACCTATTTATTCTTTCCTCCCTCCTAATCCCTGGAAACTACTGATCTTTTTACATTCTCCATAATTTTACCTTTTAAAAGAATGACAAGTAGTTGAAATTATATGCTATGTAGCCTTTTTAGATTGGCTTCTTTTTCTTAGGAAGATACACTTAGGTTCCATTATATCTTTTCATGGCTGACAGCTCATTTCTATTCTAGCACTAAATAATATTCCATTGTCTGGATGTATCAGAGTTTATTTTTCCATTTGCTTACTGAAGGACCTCTTGGTTACTTCCAAATTTTGACAACTTTGAAAAAAGCTGATAGAAACATTTCTACGCAGTTGTTTGTGTGGCCATAAATGTTCAAATCCTTTGGGTAAATATCAAGAAGGAGAATTGCTGGATCATATAATGGAACTATATTCAGTTTTGTAAGAAACATCAGAACTGTCTTCCAAGGTGGCTGCACCATTTTGTATTCCTACCAGCAGTGACTGAGAGTTTCTGTTGTTGTACACCCTCACCAGCATTAGGCATTATCAGTGTTCCAGAATTTAGCCATTCTAACAGGTGTGTAGTGGTATCTTATTTTAATTTGCATTTTACTGATGACATATGATGTGGAACATCTTTTTAAATGTTTCCTTACCACTGTGTATCTTCTTTAGTATGGTGCCTGTTAAGATTTGGGGCCCATTAAGTTGTATGTTTCCTTACTGTTGAGTTTTAAGAGATTTTTGTATATTTTGAATAACACTTCTTTATCAGATGTGTCTTTTGCAAATATTTTCTCCCATTCTGTGGCTTGTCTTCTCCTTCATTTGATGTTGTAATTCACAGAGCAGCAGTAATTAATTTTAATAAAGTCCTGTCAATGATTTCTTTTGTAGCTCATGCCTTTGGTGTTGTATCTAAGAAGTCATAGACGTATCAAAGGTCATCTAGGTTTTCTGCCATGTTAACTTCTAGAACTTTTATATTTCTGCATTTTATATTTAAGTCTATGATAGATTTAATTTTTGTGAAGGACATAGGGCCTGTGTCTAGATTCATTATTTTGCAAATGAATGTCCAGTTTTTCCTGCATCATTTGTTGAGAAGATTAACTTTGCCCCATTGTATTACCTTTGTTCCTTTGTCACAGATCACTTGACTATATAGGGGTCTATTTCTTGGCTTTCTATTTTGTTCCATGATATATGTCCCCCCTATTCTTTTTCACCAGTACCACACTTGGTTACTGTGGCTTTATAGTAAGTCTATAACCATTATAACTATTTTAAAATTCTTCTTTCCCATTGAATGGTCTTGGAACTCTTCCTGAAATTCAACTAGCCATAGATGTTATATGTTCATGTTTGAGCTCTGAATTCTATTCTACTGTTTTCTATTTCTATCATTTTACATGTATAACCATATTTTGATTACTGTAGCTTTGTAGTATGTTTTCAAATTAAGAAGTGTGAGTCCACAAATTATATTCTTCTTCTTCAAAATTGTTTTAGCTATTCAGGATCCCTTGCAGTTCCATATGAATTTTAGGATCAATTTATCCATTTCTGGGGAAAAAAAAAAAAAAGGAACTCTGATAGGGACTGCATTGAATTTGTAGATCAATTTGAACAGTATTTCTATCTTAACAATATTAAGCCCTCCAATCCAAAAACATGGGATGTCTTTCAATTTTTTTAGGTCTTTAATTACTTTCACCAATATTTTACATTTTTCAGTCCCTTCCTTGGTTAAATTTATTTCTAAGCATTTTATTATTTTGGATGCTATTTTAACTTGTGTTTAACTTGTGTTGATTCCATTTTCAGAGGGTTCATTGCTAGAGTATAGAAATATAACTAATTTTTGCATATTAATCTTCTATCCTGCATCTTTTCAGAACTCATTATTAATTGTAGCAGTTTTGTGTGTCTGAAATCTTTGGAGCTTTCTATTTATAATATTATGTCAACTGCCTAGCATAGCTTTGCTTCTTCCCTTCCAATCTTGATGCCTTTTATTTCTTTTTCTTTCCTAATTGGCTAGAACTTCCTGTACATCATTGAATAGAATAAGTGGAGTGGACCTCCTCGTCTTTTTTCTGATTGTAATGGGAAACTTTTTTGTCTTTCATCATTAAGTATCATGCTAGCTGGATGATAGTGGATTTTCATAGCTGTTTCTTTGTCCAGTTGAGGAAGTTCCATTCTATTCCTAATTTGTTGATTTTTTTTTATCATGAAAACATATTGGATTTTGCCAACTTTCTTCTATGTATGTTGAAATAATCACATGTGTATTTTTTTACCCTTTGTGCTATCACTATGATTGCACTATGATTGTATTGCACTGAATGCTTAAATTTAACCAATCTTGTTTTCCAGGGATAAATCCCACTTGTCCATGGTATACAATCCCTTTAATATTTTGCTGAATACAGTTTGCTAATATTCTGTTGAAGATTTTTTCATCTACATTTATAAGAGATATGGGTCTGTAGTTTTCTTTCTTGCAATATCTTTGTATGGTTAATATCAGAGTAGTAATAGCCTCATAGAGTACTCTGGTTTTGATTTCAGTTTTACTAGTTGCTAGCTGTTTGAAACTGAGATAGTCACTCAATAACTTAATGCTTCAGACTCCTCAATCTCTGGAACTACATACAAATTTTTGTGAGGGTTAAATAAGATTATGTGTGCTTTGTAAACTGTAAATCATAGTATCTATATTAAATTATAAGAAGTGTTGGTGTCAGTGTTAAAAATAATAGCAGGGAGTAGAAGGGTAGATTTAGAAACATATGTACCTTAACTAGGATTATTACAATTGATTTCCCTTAGTTTTCATCACAGTATCTATAAAATGAGTCACAATAATTCTAGTTGTGCTACAATAGCTACATTAACAATAATAACATAACTATAATGATATAATAATAATAATAATACATTACTAATACTACACATATTGAGTACGTATTGCTCAAGCCCTTCACATATATTACTTTAGTTATCATCACAATACCGTAATGAAGGTGTTTTATCTTCCCTCATTTCCTAAGTGAGGACGGTACCTAAAGTTTGGATAATTTTCCAAGGTCACACAATTTGGAAGTCATGGAAAATCAATTAAGTCTGTGACATAGTAATACGAATAAAGTTAGTCATTTTTTACTCTCCCCTAGGAATTGTTCTCATGTTTATGTAAATAAGATGAGTCAACTTTTGTTCAGATATTCTTCCAAAACTTTATATATTTTCTGAAATAACCAATGGGTTTAAAATAAAATAAGAGTGAATCAATCTATTTTTTTCTATCACCTTGAAAAGCAACTTCTTTAAAAACTTTTTTTCCATAATGTTGGAATGAATTAACATTATGCCTGTTGAAAATGTCTAACCACCACCCTTGCACACATCTGCAGTGAATAGCTCTTAGGCCTTGGCAATTCAGACAAGTGTTTCTGAAATAAAACACTACACATGTATAGAAAACATTTAATACCAATGGCTGAATATCTACCCATAAAGACAAGAAAGATAGTATCTTTTTTTTTTTAAGAGCTCTAGTAATGATGTAAAATAGGATTTAGACATCCTTGACTGATTTTTGTGCTAACATATAAAACATTATTCAAATACAAATTTGACAATTAAAAGAAACTCAGAATTGTAAGATATTTCTGTTCTTTAACTGAGTTCATTATTTGGTATTTTGCATAACAATTAGAGACCAGGCTTTGAAATTTAGTAGAGGCAAATCAGCAAAAGAAAACCCATTAAACCTGGCAGCAAAACCATGGATTGATTTAATCAATTTAAACACATAGCATTAAATATACGTAATCAATGTGTTGCTAACAGAATGTGAGTTAAGTGTGCTTTGCGGTTGCATCCTGGACATGGAGGTGAGACATCATAACTGGTAATGTTCTTTGGTGCTTTTATAAAAGACATGCTTCTTATTAGATTGCAATCACTATTTTTTAAAAATATTTTTATGAAAGATAGTTCTCCGAATTAAGAAACTCAAAGTTTAGCAAAGTGTAGCATTGAAGTGCTCTAATTTTTTCAAATATTCTAAATGATTTCCAATTCAAATTTCTGAGAGCCAAGTACATTTGTCTTGCTTAAGTAATATATTACAAACAATTTCTGAAAATAAGATACAAATTTTATATTGATATGATTAAAGGTAGAGATTCAGGACAGGTAAATTCCCTCCTCTCTTAGAATATACTGTAAATCATTTAAATGCATTTTCATCACTAGAAAAAAATTTAAATTGCTCACATGATTGAGGCATTGATATCATGATGTCTAAGTGTGAATGATAGCTGACATACTTTATTTAAAACTTGTGTTTAAAGAGTTTATGCTTAATTTCTGATTTATTGTTCATTTACAGATTGCATGTTTGGCTTTGTCAAAATATTTTCCTATATCCTCATTTGATCTGTTTTGTATTTATGCTTAATAAAAAGAAGAGCAAACACAGATAAAAAAAATCATAATAACAATTTCCCCATCTCAATTTGTATCCTGTTATGTCCACTTGCATTTGTTGGTAAGATCCTGAAAAATAGTGGCCACATCTGCTCTATCTCAGAGAAAAGCCCTCCTATGTAATATTGAAGCCTGTTGGGTACCCACACTAGTCTAAATGTTAAATGCATTGATGACCTCTTTTGAAATAAAATAACAATTATGAACAAATAGATTTTGGAGTCTTAGCATTAAAGTGATTTTTTTTCTACAAATAAATTCTGTATTTGGTTGAAAGAAAATAAAGCAGAACTTTAGAAAAATTACAAATGTAAGACATGACAGGGAACAAAAAGCTTTGAAGGTCTATATAACAGGGAAATTTTCTTTTTTATAAAGTCTTCTGGCTATGTTCACACTGGTATATTCAACTATGTAATTGTTCTTAGGTTGTAAGTAGCCATGCAAACATTTTTAAATAAAGATATTAACTTTCCCCACTCACGACAATATCTAAGCTCACAACTTAGTTGTGAATGAAACATGGGAAAAAAATGTTTCTACAAGAAATGGGCATTTTGTTTTCTAATATTTCAGTTTCCCTGTCTGTAAAATGGCATTTAAATGCAGTTATTCCTCTAAAGTGGAGGTTCTTAAAACTTGGTGATCCCCATACATATTTAAGCATTGAATTAAATGCACTAAATCCTAGTCCCATTGAAATGTTCATATAAACATACATACACACTACCTGAAACCCATCCATGAACTACAAAGTTCAGAACCCCAGACTTATAAAGTCTTAGCAATTGGAAGCATCTCAGAAACACACCATTTTCCTGCCATAAATTAAGGAGCATCCATAAACTAAGACTGAATAGGAGGAGGGAGGTTGCTTCCCATCACATCTCAGAGTGAGGTTTCTCTAGCCACCATCCTGCAGTCTACCCTAGCCCTCTACTTATTGAACAATTGTTTCATTCAAGTATTTGATGTAAACACCTGGAGAAAAAGGTGGTAGGTAGGTGAATGGTGAGTCATGCCCAATGGTCACTTGATAGAATGTCTTTCCCTATAATCTCCAACCAACAAATGATATTCTGGTTAATAGCTATTTGTGTGTGCATGTGTATGTGCAAACCTAACATAACGTTTTTTATTAAGCTAACAAATGTAATTATTAGTCAAATTAACATATATTTCCCAGTACATTCACTATAAGACAACCAGGATATAGTATTTATTTTCATCAATTATGTAGATTTTTAGTGAAATATTATGAACTCATATTTTATACTTTAATCCAAATATTGATATAGATATTCTTCAAATATAACTAATAAATGAAAATAACCAAAATAAAGAATTAACTTATAGTTTTGAAGAAAATAAATATGCAATGGTTTTAAATATCTTTGAAACCGGTGGTATCCAAATTGCTTCCCTATTAGAAATATCTGCAAATTTTAAAAATCACAATGACCCAGACAGAAAAAGTCAAGAGCCATATGATTTCACTGATATGTGGGATATAAAACTGAAAATAACAAAGGAACAAGACAAACAAAGGCACAAAAACTCATAGACACAGACAATAGTCTAGTGGTTACCAGAGGGGAAGGGGGCAGGGGGTGGTAGATGAGAGTAAACAGGATCACATACCTGGTGATGGAAGGAGAACTGACTGTGGGTGGTGAACACACAATGTGATATATAGATGATGTGATACAGAATTGTACACTTGAAACCTAGGTAATTTTACTAACCATTGACACCCCAATAAATTAAAAGAACAAACAAACAAAAAACAGAAAAAAAATCACAATGACCAGGTAAATCCCCTATCATTTCAATTAAATCAAATTGTTTTGTAATGACAGCCAGGTACCAGTACGTTGGTTTTTTCAAACTGTGTTTGTTTGGTTTTTTTGTTTGTTTGTTTTATTTAGGATTTCTGTATTTATTAATGTGTTTGCAACTAAAATGGATCCATCTTTTAAAAACATATTTGATATATAACATTGTGTAAATTTAAAATGTATGTGTTAATTTTATACATTTATATATTGTATATGATTGCCATTTTAGTGATATTTAGCACTGCTATCATATTGCATAGTTATACTTTCTTTTTAGTGGTTGGGATTGCCACGCGGGGTGTCATGCAGGGTCTCTGGTCCCACTCCCCACAGAAGAACGCAGTATATGGTGAGGCCAAAAAGGAACGCCCACGGAGCCATAGATAGAGGAGTCATACCACCATAGTCTTGCTGGTGGCTGGGTTGGAGAAACAGGAAACAGGATCCCCTCGATCCACAACCCACACTCTGCCGCTTGCTAGCTCAGCCACCATCTTCTTGCTAGCCCCCATTTTCTGCTAGCATAGCCACGGCAGTTATATTAGTAGCCAATGGCTCACTGGTTAAAGCTGACGGCCAACTAGCCACAGCTGATGGCCATCCAGTCACAGTTGATGGCCATTTACTACTTGAGCCAGCACCTTTCCACGTGAGGCCGAGAGCCTGGAAACTGCACTCCTGGCTCTGTCCCCACGGGGATATTTTAGTTTTAGTCACTCAACAAGTTTGATGATTGTAGTACAACACTGTTGTCTATATTCTTTATACTGTGCATTGTGTCTTTATGGCTTATTTATTAATACTACTCATTGCAAGTTTGTACCCTTAAACATCAATCTTATCCTCACCACCATCCCCTGATAACCACTATTTTACACTCTGTTTTTTATGAGTTTGACTTTTTTAGATTCTATATATAAGTGATATCATGCAGAACTTGTCACTCTCTGACTTATCTCTGTTAGCATAATGTGCTCAAGGTCCATCCATTTTCTCTCAAATCGCTGAATAATAGTCCAACATATGTTTTTTATCCATTTTTCTGTTGGGTATTTAGGTTGTTTCCATATCTTGGCTCTTGTGAATAATGCTGCAATTAACATGAGAGTGAATATCTTTTCAAAGTGTTATTTCATTTCCTTTGGATATATACCCAGAAGTGGAACTGCTGGATCTTATGGTATGTATATTTTTAAATATTTGAGAAACCTCTATTTTTTTTCATAATGGCAGACCAATTTAAATTCCCATCAACAGTGTATAAGTGTTCTCTTTTGATGACATCTTCACCAGCACCTGTTATCTCTTGTCTTCTTGATGATAGCCATTCTTACAGGTGTGAGTTGGTATTTCATTATGGGTTTGATTTGCATTTCTCCAATGATTTGTGATGCTGAGCATCTTTTCACGTGACTGTTGGCCATTTTGATGTTCTCGTTGGAAAAAAAAAATGTTTGTTTAGTTCTTCTGCCTATTTTTAATTGGATTATTTATATTCTTGCTATTGACTTGTGTCATGCAGGGTGTCATGCGGGGTCTCAGCTTCCGCTCCCCACATAAGAACGCAGGACATGGTGAGGCCAAACAGGAACACCCATGGAGCCACAGATAGGGGAATCATACCACTATATTCTCACTGGCGGCATCCACCTTTCTGCAATCCGTTCTTGCTAGCTCAGCCACCATCTTCTTGCTAGCCCCCATTTTTGTGCTAGCATAGCCACAGCAGTTATATTAGTGGCCAATGGCTCACTGGTTACAGCTGACAGCCAACTAGCCACAGCTGATGGCCATGCAATCACTGTTGATGGCCATTTACTACCTGAGCCAGCACCTTTCCACGTGAGGCTGAGAGCCTGGAAACTGCACTTCTGTCTCTGTCCCCACAACTTGTATGAGCTCTTTATATATTTTGGATATTAACCTTTTATGATATATGGTTTAAAATATTTTCACCATTCCATAAGTTACTCTTCATTTTGTTAATTGTTTCTTTTACTATGCAGAAGTGTTTGAATTTGATGTAGTCCCAATTTGTTGAGTTTTGTTTTTATTGTTCAGGCAGTAGTAGTTTTTAAAGATCCTCCAGTTATACCAATGTGTCACAAAATTTGGAACCACAGTCCTAAATCTTCTCAATTTAAAGTGCAGTTTTCAGACCAGCAGCATTGGAATCTCCTGGGAGCTTGCTGGAATTGCAAAAACATGGCCTACCCCAGACCTACTAAGTCAGAGCAGCCTATATTATTAACAATATCTCCACGTGATTGATATGTGTGCTGAAGTTTAAAAACACTGGTTAAATTGTGAACTATAAATTAAATAAAATTCATAAGTAGAGTAACATATACAGAAAATAGTTTGAGCAAAAATATTGCCATCAAATATGTCTGTAACAGTAATCTTAATGAAAAAAGATAAAGCTTCATTTTTTTTTTCCCACTGACATTTGCCCTAGCTGATATTCTGATTTTATTAATCAAACATCAGGTACTTTATCTACAAGATTAATTATTCCAATTTCTTTCTAATAAGACATCTTGCATTTGCCAAAGACTCAATTAGCAATTTTGACTTTAAAATGTCAATTTTGTTGTAGATCTGTATTGTGAAAATTAATGACTGCAAGTCTTTTTCAGTGTAGCAATAAGAATTTTTTAACAATGTGGCATCTTTTGCTATTATGTGAATAAATTACTGCTTTTGCATTGATGCAAGTATCCTTTCCTCAGATTATGGTATATAAACTAAATATCTTACATTGTATATCATTTTCTGAGATGAATATTGAATGTATGGCAATTCCATACAAATCATAATTATTTTCCACTATTCAATCATTTATTAGTTTGGTAATATTTGCTGCTTGTCTACTGTGTACCAGAACACTATTACAGAGGAAGTTTTCACAAAGTACATACAATTACTACCATATTCTGTTCATCTTTAAACTTAGGTTTATATAAAGCAAATATTAACAGATCCAAAGTAAGAAATAGACAGAAATACATACTATCGGTAGTATTGAGGATTTCAATACCCTACTTTCATCACTGAGTAGGTTATCTGGACAGAAAAATGCATAAGAAAAATTGGACTTAAAAAACCTGTTAGACCAGATAGACTTAACAGACATTTACAGACATTCCATCCGAAAGCAGAATTCACATTCTTCTCAAGTGCACATAGAGGTTTCTCCGCAATAGTTCATATATTAAGTGATGATACAAGTCTCAATAAATTAAAGAAGATTGAAATCATATCAAGCATCTTTTCTGAACACAATGGTATGAAACTGGAAATGAATTACAAGAAGAAAACTGAAAAATTCACAAATATGTGGAGATTATACTACATGCTACTAAATAACCGATGTGTCAATGAAGAAATAAAAAAGAGAGTTTTAGAACTATCTTGAGACAAGTGAAATGGAAATACAACATAAGAAAACTTTTGGAATGAAGCAAAAATAGTCCTAAGAGGACACTTTGAAGTGATAAATGCCTATATTAGGAAACAAGATCTAAAATAAGCAACCTAACTTTACACCTCGAGGAACTAGAAAAAGAACAAACTAACCCCGAAGTTAATAGGAGGAAGGAAATAACAAAGAGAGCAAAAATAAATGAAATAGAGACTAATATGACAATAGAAAAGATCAATAAAACTGAGAGCTAGAGTTTTTTTTTGAAAAGATAAACAAAAATAGAGAAACCTATAGTCAGACTCACCAAGAAAGGATGAGAGAAGACTCAATTAAATAAATCAGAAATAAAAGAGCAGATGTTACAACTAATACCACAGAAATATAAAGGATCCTAAGAAATAAAAAATACTATATAAACAATTACATGCCAACAAATTGATCAACCAAAATGAAATGGATAATTTCCTATAAACATACAACCTACCAAGACTGAATCATAAAGAAATAGAATCTCTGAACAGACCAATCACTAGAAAGTACATTGAGTCAGTAACCGGATACCTCCCAACAAACAAAAGTCCAATACTAGATACCTTCACAGGTGAACTCTACCAATATTTAAAGAAGAATTAATACTAATTCTTCTCAAACTTTTCCAAAAAACAGAAGAGGAAGAAGACTTCTAAACTCATTTTATGAGACTACTATTGTTGTGATATCAAACAAGAAAAAGGACAAGAAAATTATAGGCCAATATCCCTGATGAACATAGGAAAAAAAAAAGAAAACAATAAACTTATGTTGGAAAAATCAATTTAGAAAAATATTAAGCATGCCAACTGCAACAGTAGATAGAAGAACAGAGTGCTATCAAACAGAGAAGAGGGAGTAATTTCCCTACCAATGGCTATTCTTCTATGGAGGGGTCACAATTTATATGAAAGATGTAGGATTTTTCTAAGTTAATGGGGAGAGAGAGTTCAGAGAAATTGGATACTAGTTTTTTTTGTTTAATTTGTTTAATTATGTAGTAAAATTATGTAGGTTTCCAGTGTACATTTATATATCATCTATATATTGCATTGTGTGTTCTCCTTCCATCACCATATATTTGACCCCCTTTTCCCTGTTCTACCACCTCCCCCCACGACCTTACTCTCTGGTAACAACTAGACTGTTGTCTGTGTGCATGAATTTTTGTTTCTTTGTTTGTTTGTTACTTTCAGTTTTATATCCCACATATGAGTGAAGTCCAATTAAAAAAGTAATAATGAGAAAGGGATATCATGTTCAGGGAAAAGAAAGAAGTTTAGTGTGGCTATAATACAGTATGAGAGGAGATGAGGTAAAGGCAGTTGGAAAAGATTGTTATGAGACCTTATATGCCGCATGAAAGAGCCAGACCATTTTTCTTGGCATATGGAATTGTCAGAGGTTGTAACATGTAAGCAACATTACGAAAAGTGCTTTTGTTTGTTTGTTTGTTTGTTTTAGAAAGAATGCTAAAGTGAAACATGAAAACAATCAATGAAGACCAAGTAGGGGTTTATTCCAGTAGTCTACATATGTATCAGAATATAAGAACATAAATTACATCAGTAATAAAAGAAATGGGAAGGAGGGAGCACATTAAAACAGCATTTGGGGAATTATATCTACAGGGCTTAATTGCTGGGAGAATATGAAAGGAAAATGTAGTGAGACAGGCAACAAATCTACTAGTAGTGTTTCCATGGGGTAAATGCTGGTGATAAGGCTAATAACTGAAAGAGAAAAATAAGAAGAAAAGGCAGTTTTGGCTAGGGAAGGCATTAGTGAGTTTAATTCTCGTATCTTATCCCTGTGGAAGTTCTTAGTATTGCTCCTAAGGAGACAATGGTAATTACTAATCCAGAGCTCATAGAAAAGCATGGTCTAGCCAGAAGAATTCAGAAGTCATTAATGGACACAGATGGCCATTGATGCTGAATGGTTTGTATCACTTAGAAATTGATGAAAAAGAGACCTCAGCCTAAGATCCTATAGACTATCAATATTTGAAGAACACATGGAAGAAAATGATTCTGCAGATGACATTGAGAAAGAGCTATGATAAAGTGAGAGAGACAGGAAAGAGTAATGTCACAAATAAATTTTTATAAGAAAATTGAGAGGATATGTGTGCCAGTCAAGATCCGTTGCTGTTTGGTGTTCCCAAACATGATACTTGACTAATTTGTGAATTCTATTCCTATTTTTAAGAGCCTCATAATTACACAAAAAGAATACAAGAGCCTAGATTTGATAACAAAAATTGTTAGTGAAAAACTCTGTGCTGTTTAACTTGGCTTTAGTCCCTATCACAGAACAGTTGGTGTGAGGCTTTTAGGCAAGAAGACTGGTTTACCTGGGATCATAACTTGGCTCTACACATTGTATGTAGTGATCCTGAGTATGGTACTTACATCCAGGTCTCATTTTCCGCGTTAAGTGGATATCATTGTTACCAACCTCCATACAATTATTTTGTGGATTAAATGAGATGCTAAAGGTCAAGCATTTAGAAAGAGCTGGTACAAAGCACATACACTAAATAAATGTTAGCTATTATTATAAACAAAATGTTTCTTTAGGTTGGCTAGGATCCTCAAGTTTATATCAGTCACACAATTCCCCCCACCAAAAAAGGAAAAGAAATGGGAAGCATTTTTGAAGCGAGTCAGTAAGTTTCTGGCAAACACTCTTTGTTGAATGACTTGTTTTTGTTTTGTTTCTTTTGTGTGTGTGTTTTTCTTGTAGTTTTTTTAATCTTGCATTAGGAAAGGCACTAACATTTGGGATGAAAATGGCAATAGCAGAACCCAAAATGTGGGTGTGTGAGCTTTATTGTATTGAAATAATTACAGAAACTGGAGGAAACCATTTTATTTTGCCTTCTAAGGAAAATATATAAGGAACTCATACAACTCAACAACAACAAAAAACAAACAATCCAATTAAAAAAGGGGCAGAGGGCATAAAAAGACATTTCTCCAAAGAGGACATACGTACAAATGGCCAATAGACCTATGAAAAGATGCTCAACATCACTAATCATCAGAGAAATGCAAACAGAAACCACAATGAGACATCACCTCACACCGGTTAGAATGGCTATCATCAACAAGACAAATTATAACAAGTGTTGGAGAGGCTGTGGAGGAAAAGGAAACCTCATAGACTGTTGGTGGGAATGCAGACTGGTGCAGCCACTATGGAAGGCAGTGTGGAGGTTCCTCAAATAATTACGAATGGAATTACCATATGACCCAGCAATCCCTCTCCTGGGTATATACCCCAAAAATCTGAAAACATTTATCTGTAAAGATGTATGTGCTCTGATATTCATTGCAGCTTTATTCACAGTGGCCAAGACATGGAAACAACCAAAATGTCCTTCAATAGATGAATGTATAAAGAAGTTGTGGTATATATACACAATGGATACTATTCAGCTGTAAGAAAAGATGAAATAGTGCCATTTGTGACAACATGGATGGATCTTGAGATTATTATCCTAGGTGAAATAAGTCAGATAGAAAAAGTCGAGAACCAGTATGATTTCACTGATATGTGGGATATAAAACTGAAAGTAACAAAGGAACAAGACAAACAAATGAAGAAGCAATAACTCATAGACACAGACAATAGTTTAGTGGTTTCCAGAGGGTAAGGGTGGGTGGTAGTAGATGAGGGTAAATGGAGTCAAAAATATGGTGATGGAAGGAGAACTGACTCTAGGTGGTGAACACACAATGTGATATATAGATGATGTATTACAGAATTGTACAATTGAAACCTATGTAATTTTACTAACCATTGTCACCCTAATAAATTCTAATTAAAAAATTAAAAACAATAAAAGTAGGGAAAAAAAGAAAGAAAATAAAAATAAAAAATAAGTGATGATAGACAAGGATGGCAGTGTTCCTAAACTAAAAATCTGAATGTCTAGCAGGGGTGTCCAAACTTTTTTCAACATTTTTTACCAAGGGCCACATGCGGTAAAATACACAAACAGCCGGGCCACTCACTCAAGGTGAAGTACGTATTGCCTCACCTGGTTTATTTGTGTAAACTAAATATATTTTTGGACTTTGCTGAGGGCCAATTAACAATGGATTGCGGACCACAGTTGGCCCGCGGACCGCAGTTTTGACACCCCTGGGACTCTAGAGCATACTGTAAGAAATTCAGAGATCCAAACTCATCAAACTGTATACATTTAATATGTATAGTTCTTTGTATATCAGTAATACCTCAGTAAAGCTGTTTTTGTTTTTTTTAAGATAATTTGAGGGATGACCTTTTAAGCTATTTAGAACATTCTTTAATTACATGGTAATTGACAAATCATGGAAACTGCTGTTCTGCTAACTTAAAGTATTTCTGAAGGGGCACATTTTGCCCAATAGTTTTAAACTCCTGCTATCTAGCAGTAATACGTTTTATACATAATGTTTTACATGTAATGCCAGGGCCTCTTTATTCATCTATATATCTATCATCTATCAATCTACTTACTTACCTAACTACCTACCTACCTATCATCTGTCTCTATTTATTTGTAGATTGTGCACAGGTTGTGAAATGTTATGGAAATAGAAGTATGTGCACTGCAAAAATGTTATCTTCTTACTTCAAAATATTCTGTTGATCACTTTTAATGGGTTTAGTCTTAGGTGTTTCCTTGATTAGGAATAATGAAGATGACTCAGAATTAGAGTTTGGATAGCACACACAGCTGGAAAAATATACTTTATTATTTAATCTTGGTGCGTCCATTTTAGTTCAGTGCTACCTCTTTAATTTAAAAGATGCAAAATCAAACACTTGGAGAACTGTGCTACAAAACCAAAAAATATTAAATATTTGTCTTCTATCAACTGCTTATATATTAATGTTTTCAAAAGCCCTTGACACACAGGTTTGTGTCTAAGAAAATAAATGTGCACTAATGTTACTTTAAAAAAATTATATGATCCAGCGAAATGTACTCTAATAAATGCCATCATTTCTCTTAAAGATTCTTTAGTTAATTGTCTTTATTAATTCTTTTAAGCTTTGGTGATGATAAATCTCACCATTTAATTTACTTTATGTACTATTTTGACATCTATCATATCTTGCTTCTATTCCTTCATTAACCACATTGGACTTTTCTGTCGTGTCTTTAATGATTATAATGTAAAACATTTCACTGACATAATTTTACAATACATTTTCCCCTCTTGGTATTCTGTCTTGTAAGTTATGAAGAAAAATTCTTGGATGTATTTTATATGGCTTTTGGTGACTTTTTACTCTTGTTTTGGCAATAGTTTATTTGTATATATCTCATATTTGCAATCTTCTAGAAAACGTGTATGTATAAAAGGCACCACTAATATGTTACCTGTTAAAATAATTTTTATTTCCTGCCTTAGTTTTCTAACTTCATCTACTTGTGGTTGTTTAGGAATAGATACTATGTTGGGAATAGATGTTATAGATTTTTATACACCCAACAGCTTGATTCCATAAACTATTTTATCCTTTTGAAATGTATCAATTTAAAGAAATACTAAGCTCTTCTGTAGGAATGAATTTTGCAGAAGTCACATTCTTTAAAAAACTAAAATCAGTATATCTATTAGCAATTGGATCACAGTATGACATAATGGACAAAGAATTAAACTGGAATTGAGGAGTATTTCCTTCTCCAGACTTTACTTTGTACACTTAGCTAATTTGCTTTCTTTTCTGATTTTCTCATCTAGAAATGAGAGTCTTAGCTTTTTCTGGCACATGTTTCTGTCACAATGCCCATCACTTGATAAGTGACCAATAAATATTATTTTGAATAAAAAAGCACATGTCAAACAGCTATTGAGGGAAGGGGCAGGAGAAATTCCAACCCAGATGCAACCACCTCCTTAAACCGTCCTTTCCTCTGTGTTCCTCATCTGTCTGGGCAGATACACCTGTGTCTAATTTAAAATATTGAATTCCTTGTAAATATACATTTGCAAGACAATACTAATATACTTTTCCAAGGCAACTGTGATTCAGTAGAAAAAGATTGAAATGAAAGTTGAAAGATATAGGTTAATTTTCTGATTCTATAATTTACTTCTGTATACATGCTTCGGTTTCTACATCATAAAATGATGTTAGCTCTTTCACAGTGTGTGTGTGTGTGTGTGTGTGTGTGTGTGTGTGTGTGTGTGTCCATGTTTTTTAAAAAACAAATAACATATAACAGCATTTCATAAAATCTAAATCTTCATAAATATGAGTTGTGATTGCAAATAATGTATTGTGATGCTACCCAAAAAAGTGTGATGGGAGGGAAGGGCAACATTTGAAAAAATGGTTTTCTCTCTCCTCCCTTCCTCACCACTGCCTGTTTCTAAAATGAAAGCTTTCCATTGTGGAGTCATCTCCCCGGAAACCACGGCAAGAAGATCTGAGTGAGGAGAGCTTGGAGAAAGGACTGAATCTAATTCGGAGGGAAAAATTAGTCAAATACAGAGCAATGGACACCCTAAAAGACTAAACTCTTTAAAAACAAGCTATAACTTCTTAACCAGTCATTTCAACTTTTTGTAGGCCTTCATATTTTCAATATAGTGAGGAAAAAAAAAAAGGAGAGTGGATGAATAAGATGAAAGAAAGGATGGGGAGACCATGAGAAATATCCTGTTTGTTCTCTGGTGACTCAAAAAGAGTTAGATTAGATTAAATTCTTCAAAATCAAACGCACCGATTTATGATGCTTTGTTGTTTGTCTAAACAGAAGGTCAGGGTGCCCAGGCATAGACAGGTTTCTGAGTGTTCTGGGAGACAGCTACAATTTCAATATAGTCAATGAAACCACTATGGCTCATTTTTATTTTTTTGCTTGCAAACATTCATTTTTATTTTATTTTATTTTATTTATTTTTCATTACATTATTGGGGTGGCATTGGTTAGTAAAATCATATAGGTTTCAAGTGTGCAATTCTGTACACATCATCTATATATAGTATTGTACTGTGTGTTCACCACCAGAGTCAGTTCTCCTTCCACCACCATATATTTGACCGCTTTTTCCTACCACCCCCCTTACCATGGCTCACTTTTATAATGATAACGGTGACATTTCACAGAGGTACTTTTTAAAAGTTACCCCATAAAACTGGTCAATTTTGGCCTCCCGAATTTCAAGGAAAGATGTCCTTTCTAAAAAAAATCTTTAATGACCATCTTCAGATTCCACTTACTCTTCTTGGGGTACTAGGTAACAAGATTTACTTGTAGTTTAGAATGAGGTTTGGTTCCTCTTTGACCAATCTAGAGAACACAAACAGTTCTTTAAAAATCAAATCAGAACCAATAATTATGCATAATAATACCCTGCATTTGTAGAGCACGATGCTTTGAAGTTTACGGTTTTCCCAGTGCTTTTATTATACATTATCTCCTTTGATACTGTCACAATTGCATAGGGAGGGAAAGTCAGTTATCATGCTGTTTATTAATACATGAAAGTGAGAATTTAAAGATTTCAGTACTTGTCAACGTCCTCAAATAGTATTAAACGAGTAACCAGAGTCATAAAGTTCAGCCATATCAAAACTGGGCTTCTTGAGCTTCCAGGCTTTACGTAATTTCATATATTAATTTGTCCCTTAAATAACAACTATTAATGCCTTCTGGCTTGCTTCAATTGTCTTCTAACAGGCTTCTTTGCTTGCACACTAATCCTTTTTAGTCTTCAGATTATGACCAGGATAGTTCTTTTTTTTTTCTTTTTTTCTTTTTTTAAATTTTATTGGGGAATATTGGGGAACAGTGTGTTTCTCCAGGGTCCATCATCTCCAAGTCGTTGTCCTTCAATTCAGTTATGGAGAGCACAGCTCAGCTCCAAGTCCAGTTGCCATTTTCAATCTTTAATTGCAGTAGGCACAGCCCACCATCCCATATAGGAATTGAACCGGCAACCTTGTTAAGAGATTGCACTTTAACCAACTGAGCAATCTGGCCGCCCCTCCAGCAGCTCAGCCTCAGCTTGTTGTTTTCAATCTAGTTGTGGAGGGGGCAGCTCAATGGCCCATGTAGGAATAGAACTGGCAACCCTGTTGTTCAGACCTCATGCTCTAACCAACTGAGCCATCTGGCCACCCCTGACCAGAGTAGTTCTTAAAACAAAAGTTAGTCATGTCACTCTTTCCAATCCCAAAACCTTCAATAGCTGCCATGATATCTAAAAGTGAATCCACAATTTTCATTCTATGAAGTCTTCTTATGAGGCCCTCCAGGATCTAACATTAAGGACACTTCTTTCATTTCCTTATGCCAACGTAACTATATTTGCTTCTTTGTCAAATGCACCAAGGGCACTTTGATCTTGGTCTTTTGTGTAGAACACTCTCCTTCCAGACACAAATGCAATTTGCACTTCCAATTTTGTATGGCTGATTGATTTAGGTATCTGCTTCCTCTCAACTCCTCAGAGGGCCCTCTGTCTTTAAAGAGCTCCCCACATCCACACTCATTTTCTATCCCCTTACCTGCTATATTCCTAGCACCTGAAAGAGTGCCTTGCAAAAAAAAAAAAAAAAAAAAAAATTCTCAACAAATGTATGTTGAATGAATGAATGAATAAATGGACAAAACCAGCTGAGAAGGTAGCGATACAGCAAGGTTGGGTTTTTGCCCGTGACAGGCTGTCCGTATGGAAATATTCATGCGAAGCACTTTCTTTCCAGAAAAATCTCTAACCCTCTGTTTTTTAAAGCAGTTTAAAATGGCACATGTTAACATTTTCACTCTAGAAAAATTTAAAGACAAGGATTATATTTCAGAAGGACCAGTTCACATAAAGCAGTGTTTATAACAAAAACACATAGTCTTTCAACATATGTTCCTCACTCCATTAGCTTGACCCATTAGCATGAGGGCAACCGAACCATATTGCTTTGCAATACTAGCCACATATTATATCCAGTAAAGATTTAATTTTAATGAATCATTAGTTTCTTTATTTGATTATTTTATTCTTTTATTTGATCAAGTTCACCTCTACAATTTAAATTGCAGGATTCCACTCACATACATTTTGTTAAAGTAGTTCGTGATACTTGCTGGAGACAAAAATGCAAACTATATCTTCCTTAAAATAGATTGAATCCTATCATATTGACCATATGGAATATCTTTATTGGCAAATGTCTCAGGACAAAATAACTTTAACTATTTCATCTTTTCAGCATGCTTGAAAACAGAGATTCTTTTTTCCTACATACATGGGGTTTTCACTGATTATGTAAAAAAGAAAAAAAAGGTTCTAAAAATGATCATTGTTCCTAGCCCTAAAATGAGCTCTAAGTTTCTTGTATGTGGATAGAAGAAGGAAGAACAAAGTATACCATGTTTAGAATATCAGCAATAAGAACTAGGAAAGGAAGAAACTTGAGAGCAAAAAGTTTCTCTCACCACGTTTTTAATGATCAGACCCCTGTTGTCATGTGCCTTAGAATTTGTTCTTTTATTGCCTCTATATCAACCCAATAAATTTTCAAGAAAAACTAAGTTTTATTCTAGTGCTTTACAATCTAGAGTGTTTTCATAAAAAAATCCCATTGATTTCTCACAATTATCCAGTAAGACAGGTGCAAATGTTTGTATCTTTTTTTACATTCAACCAGCCTGAGGTTCAATGAATGGCACAATCAAGAACCAAAGCAAGGACATTTAACTGTGCAGTTCACCTTTTCTCCATTAAATCATGCTGTTTCTTTGACTTCGAAGATGTAAAATTGCCCTGGTCACTTACCTAGCTTCCTGAGTTCAGGAAAATTCTGAATGATAACCCTCCCTTATAATTGTCCAATACTTCTAGCTACAACATATATCACAACTCTACCTAGAACTTGTGAGTTTTCAATGCTGTGCTATCAGGAAAAAGAATTAATTAGTAAGCAAACTTAACTAATTAATAGGCTGCTATATTTATTCCGTCTCTCTATTTTGACATTAAGTTGGATCCACGTAAAAGTTCAGTTCCTAAAGAACTGTCAGTCTCAGGACAACAAAACAGACTGTTGTTGTCACAGAGTGTAAGGAAGGTTGTCACTGGTTGCCTTTCAGGCTGTTGGCGCTTTAAATGTGGCTGGCATACATGATAGGTTTTGGATGTAATTTAAATGAATTTTATTCCTTGATTCTTTCATTTGTAAAAATAGAAATTAATTGCAGAAAACCCAGGTATGGGAAGTTAATTCATAATGGTTTTTAATGCTCATTTTCATATCTGTGATCATTATTTATTCAAGGTCACCATGGCAGAAGACTTCGAACGCTTACTCACATCCAATTCTCTTCCCCTACTGGGCTCACAGAAGGCTTTCCACCAGGTGACTATTTCTGAATAATGGTTTGTGAGAAAAAATGATCAAGTATTTAATTGCTAGTATGAGACCATTCAGAGCTCTCTTCCTGTGCTTCAGCAATTCAGGAGACATGAAGTTCCAGATGGTGTAGCCGCAAGGTAGAGAAGCTTCATCAGCCAGAGTCCCCATATGGAGTAGAACACCCTGCCAAACCATGTGGGCCATGTAAGCAAGAGTGAGAAGAGAAACTTTTTGGGGTAAGCTACTGAGATTTGGGGTTGTTTTGCTAATGCCTATCCTAATTAACCAAAAATCCTAAGGCTATATATCAAAGGAGCACAGAACTTAGATTCAGAAGATCTCGATAACATCCAATTTAATAGCTTTGTCAACTTGTGTAAGACACTTAAATTTGTTGAGTTTCATATTTTTCTTTTCTAAAATAGAGGTGATAAAAATATGTCCTATCCACTTAAAAGAGTGACTATGAAAATCAAATTGCACAGTGTAGGTTGAGTCACTCTGCAATTTCTATTCATAAATGTGGTGACATATTTTTGATTCCTTTGAAATTGTGATTTCCTGATTAAAGGAATTCCTCTTGCTATTCTCCTACATTCAACCCCGCCCCCCTAGAAAAAGTAGACAGGATGACGAAAATCAGAGTGTAGGACTAAGCAGGTTGCCAGTCTTTGTCTGTTTTAATTCATTATTATAATCATATTGTAGCTCTGCTAATTAAAATCAAGATTTCTTAGAATCGGGGATTCAGTCTCAGGTTCAATTCCTTGACATCCAGTTGTTTCAAGTTTGTTTATGCTTTTCCTCTTTAACTAGCTTTGAGCATCAAAGAACTAAGAGATCCCTTTATATTTTCTTTAGCACAATGTGGAGTACAAAGTAAACTACGTGTGAAGAGAGAATCAAATCAGTTTCTATTATTCCTTGGATTCTTAAACCTGACTGTTCAGTCTAACAAAGCAAAAAGACCAGCAGAACCAGTAGGGACTCATTGTATATCTCCTTTACTGGTTGAATGGGCACAACTAAGAAGAGAAACAGGCATATAACTTAACTTTCTACATTTTGAGCCATGAAGTCTGACCATGTTTTGTGTTCTCCCAACATAAGAGATAATTGGGATGTGATGTGCCTCTTCAAACTCTCATCTGATTCTCTCTCCGTTGAAAGAACAAAGACAGTGCAGTTATTAGAAACACTTTAGGTAGGAGTTACAAGTGGGCTCTCTGAAGCCAGGCTGAACTCCAGCTCCACAACTTCCGGAATTATCTTGAGCATGTAACTTCTTCATGCCTTAGATTTTTTCATCTATAAAGTGGGTATAATAACAGCACATAACAGTTTTTTTGAAAGTGAATATATGTAAAGTGTTTAGAAAAGAACCAAGACATAGTGAACACTATAAGGCTCGCTTACTATTGTCTCCTTTTAATCAAAACCCAAGTTGTTCTAACACAAGCTGAAGGACTTGGATGGTCTAAAAGCTGGGGAGAGTTTGTGGGAAGAGAGAGGAATGAGTTTTTGAGCAAATTTCATGAAGCAATAGAAGGTGAAGAAAGATGTTGCTACATTTTATGATTTCATGATTGACTAGACGTCTATAGGACTCTTTGATCTTTTGAGCTCAGATTTGTGTTTCTTTCCATGCATCACCACATGTAGGTGAACCAATTATGGTTTACATCTAAACTGAAATTTAATTTGCCCCCCAAATCATTTCTTTCCTTATTTCTGATAAAAGTCTAAGTATTTACCTGGTTACTCAAACATGAGACCTCAGTGTTATTTTTTATTTATTTTTTTGATCCACCATATCTCTCATTTTCAAACCCAATTGGTGGCTAAAACTGGTCAGATATTTTGACTATGGTCTTTTTTACTCCCTTTTTATTGCCATCTACAAATGCATGCCTTCATCTTTCCACTGCCTTATTGCTTTGGGCTTTCCACCACACTCGTTGCTACCAGTGAGGCTCAACTCACCCTTGCTATGGCAAATAGAAGAGCTGGTTTTTATTTTTCCTTCCAAGGATACAGATTTCAGAAAAGAGCTATTTGGACTCACTTCTACCACTATAATTATTATATTATTTAAGAAATAAATCATTAAAGTAACCAAGTGGTAGTTTTATTCCTAATATGATAAACCATAAATGAATTTAAAAGAATAGCAATGTCCCATTTATATAATTGGGGATTAAATAGGCACACACACATACACATAATGGGGCATACGTGTAACTGTCTTTTTCTTCTTCAAAACTACAATGATTCTTGGGGCCGGCCAGGCGGCTCAGGCGGTTAGAGCTCCATGCTCCTAACTCCGAAGGCTGTTGTTTCGATTCCCACATGGGTGAGTGGGCTCTCAACCACAAGCTTGCCTGGTTCAACCCCTCGAGACCCGCAAGGGATGGTGGGCTGTGCCCGCTGCAACTAGAAATGGCAACTGGACCTGGAGCTGAGCTGCGCCCTCCACAACTAATACTGAAAGGACAACAACTTGACTTGGTAAAAAAGGCCTGGAAGTACACACTGTTCCCCAATAAAGTCCTGTTCCCCTTCGCCAATTAAAAAGAAAAAAAAGCGTACAATGATTCTTCACCAACAGATATTCATACTGGCATGAAAATCGACGTTAGTAGTGATTTCAGATCCAATAAGAAATTCTTGACATTCACAGGTCACCATGCAACAATTAAAGAAAGCTTTGAAATGGACTTAAAGAAAGCTTTGAAGTGGACATCATATTTTTACTTTGGACATTTCTTATTTCTGACTTGAGGCATATACCCTTTCTTAATGTTATAAGAGCTTCCATGATGTGTGTGTACACACACACACACACACACACACACACATACACACTTATGGAAAGAAAGCAAGTGAGAGAAATATGCTTGTCGGCTTCAATTTTGTATGCTTAAAAATTCATGAAAAAAGGGACTGAAAGCTTAGGAGCAAAGAGATAGGAAATGTCAAGCTTGATAGGTTATGCCGAGAGAAAAATTTTACTCTAAAAAGAAGTCCCACCATTTAACCTACTGGTGTTAATTTGATTTTATATTCAACATGAATATGTTGTTATCTATCCAGATTACATCCAGATTGTTATTCTACCAAGCGAA